>NC_137255.1:8608360-8842430 GCF_965637545.1 Phallusia mammillata
TTTGTTTGTTACATGCAATATAATTGCCACTTAAACAAAATGTTGTCTTCGTGTCAAATGCTTTGGTACAATCCATGCCAAACACTTGAAAAGAATTCCAAATCAGCTAGTTTGCCTGATTTACAAATCTGTCTCATCCAATCTAATACTTCGCACAAAATATCGCCCAACGTCGGGCTCGAACCCACGACCGTTGGATTAAGAGTCCAACGCTCTACCGACTGAGCTAGCCGGGCGCACAAGGTTGCAGTCGGCTAAAAATGCGTAAACCTTCCAAACAATACACACCACATAGGTGTGAACATACGATAATGGCAAAGGATCGGACTTTCTGGTTAAAACAATTCTTGTTTTTACGTGCAGTTGACACATCGGCTCGTTGGTCTAGGGGTATGATTCTCGCTTCGGGTGCGAGAGGTCCCGGGTTCAAATCCCGGACGAGCCCTTCTATAACACTTTTGGTCGCAACGTACAAGTACATTTTAAATGACTGGGTTATCGATACACGTCTGTCTTATATCGTACGCTTCCGTCCCTTACAATCAAATCTATCATTTGAAAAAACAAACCAACAATTAAATGCGTGAACGCAAGGTTTCTTACTTCGATCTTTGAACAGTTTGTTTGTTACATGCAATATAATTGCCACTTAAACAAAATGTTGTCTTCGTGTCAAATGCTTTGGTACAAGCCATGCCAAACATTTGAAAAGAATTACAAATCAGCTAGTTTGCCTGATTTACAAATCTGTCTCATCCAATCTAATACTTCGCACAAAATATCGCCCAACGTGGGGCTCGAACCCACGAACGTTGGATTAAGAGTCGAACGCTCTACCGACTGAGCTAGCCGGGCGCACAAGGTTGCAGTCGACTCAAAATGCGTAAACCTTCCAAACAATACACACCACATAGGTGTGAACATACGATAATGGCAAAGGATCGGACTTTCTGGTTAAAACAATTCTTGTTTATACGTGCAGTTGACACATCGGCTCGTTGATCTAGGGCAGTAGTTCTCAAACTGTGCGTCGCGACGCCCTGGTGCGTCGTTTCAATCTTCCAAGGGCGTCACAGAATAGTTTCGTTTCGTGACTTTTTGTTGTTGTATCAATAAACACAGCTTTAATAACAAGTTTCCTCAATAACTTTTGTTTCCTGGTGCGTCGCAAGTCCAGAAAACTTTTCCAGGGGCATCGCAACAACAAAAAGTTTGAGAACCACTGGTCTAGTGGTATGATTCTCGCTTAGGGTGCGAGAGGTCCCGGGTTCAAATCCCGGACGAGCCCTTTTATAACACTTTTGGTCGCAACGTACAAGCACATTTTAAATGACTGGGTTATCGATACACGTCTGTCTTATATCGTACGCTTCCGTGCCTTACAATCAAATCTATCATTTGAAAAAACAAACCAACAATTAAATGCGTGAACGCAAGGTTTCTTACTTCGATCTTTGAACAGTTTGTTTGTTACATGCAATATAATTGCCACTTAAACAAAATGTTGTCTTCGTGTCAAATGCTTTGGTACAATCCATGCCAAACACTTGAAAAGAATTCCAAATCAGCTAGTTTGCCTGATTTACAAATCTGTCTCATCCAATCTAATACTTCGCACAAAATATCGCCCAACGTCGGGCTCGAACCCACGACCGTTGGATTAAGAGTCCAACGCTCTACCGACTGAGCTAGCCGGGCGCACAAGGTTGCAGTCGACTCAAAATGCGTAAACCTTCCAAACAATACACACCACATAGGTGTGAACATACGATAATGGCAAAGGATCGGACTTTCTGGTTAAAACAATTCTTGTTTTTACGTGCAGTTGACACATCGGCTCGTTGGTCTAGGGGTATGATTCTCGCTTCGGGTGCGAGAGGTCCCGGGTTCAAATCCCGGACGAGCCCTTCTATAACACTTTTGGTCGCAACGTACAAGTACATTTTAAATGACTGGGTTATCGATACACGTCTGTCTTATATCGTACGCTTCCGTCCCTTACAATCAAATCTATCATTTGAAAAAACAAACCAACAATTAAATGCGTGAACGCAAGGTTTCTTACTTCGATCTTTGAACAGTTTGTTTGTTACATGCAATATAATTGCCACTTAAACAAAATGTTGTCTTCGTGTCAAATGCTTTGGTACAAGCCATGCCAAACATTTGAAAAGAATTACAAATCAGCTGGTTTTCCTGATTTACAAATCTGTCTCATCCAATCTAATACTTCGCACAAAATATCGCCCAACGTGGGGCTCGAACCCACGAACGTTGGATTAAGAGTCGAACGCTCTACCGACTGAGCTAGCCGGGCGCACAAGGTTGCAGTCGACTCAAAATGCGTAAACCTTCCAAACAATACACACCACATAGGTGTGAACATACGATAATGGCAAAGGATCGGACTTTCTGGTTAAAACAATTCTTGTTTTTACGTGCAGTTGACACATCGGCTCGTTGATCTAGGGCAGTAGTTCTCAAACTGTGCGTCGCGACGCCCTGGTGCGTCGTTTCAATCTTCCAAGGGCGTCACAGAATAGTTTCGTTTCGTGACTTTTTGTTGTTGTATCAATAAACACAGCTTTAATAACAAGTTTCCTCAATAACTTTTGTTTCCTGGTGCGTCGCAAGTCCAGAAAACTTTTCCAGGGGCATCGCAACAACAAAAAGTTTGAGAACCACTGGTCTAGTGGTATGATTCTCGCTTAGGGTGCGAGAGGTCCCGGGTTCAAATCCCGGACGAGCCCTTTTATAACACTTTTGGTCGCAACGTACAAGCACATTTTAAATGACTGGGTTATCGATACACGTCTGTCTTATATCGTACGCTTCCGTGCCTTACAATCAAATCTATCATTTGAAAAAACAAACCAACAATTAAATGCGTGAACGCAAGGTTTCTTACTTCGATCTTTGAACAGTTTGTTTGTTACATGCAATATAATTGCCACTTAAACAAAATGTTGTCTTCGTGTCAAATGCTTTGGTACAATCCATGCCAAACACTTGAAAAGAATTCCAAATCAGCTAGTTTGCCTGATTTACAAATCTGTCTCATCCAATCTAATACTTCGCACAAAATATCGCCCAACGTCGGGCTCGAACCCACGACCGTTGGATTAAGAGTCCAACGCTCTACCGACTGAGCTAGCCGGGCGCACAAGGTTGCAGTCGACTCAAAATGCGTAAACCTTCCAAACAATACACACCACATAGGTGTGAACATACGATAATGGCAAAGGATCGGACTTTCTGGTTAAAACAATTCTTGTTTTTACGTGCAGTTGACACATCGGCTCGTTGGTCTAGGGGTATGATTCTCGCTTCGGGTGCGAGAGGTCCCGGGTTCAAATCCCGGACGAGCCCTTCTATAACACTTTTGGTCGCAACGTACAAGTACATTTTAAATGACTGGGTTATCGATACACGTCTGTCTTATATCGTACGCTTCCGTCCCTTACAATCAAATCTATCATTTGAAAAAACAAACCAACAATTAAATGCGTGAACGCAAGGTTTCTTACTTCGATCTTTGAACAGTTTGTTTGTTACATGCAATATAATTGCCACTTAAACAAAATGTTGTCTTCGTGTCAAATGCTTTGGTACAAGCCATGCCAAACATTTGAAAAGAATTACAAATCAGCTGGTTTTCCTGATTTACAAATCTGTCTCATCCAATCTAATACTTCGCACAAAATATCGCCCAACGTGGGGCTCGAACCCACGAACGTTGGATTAAGAGTCGAACGCTCTACCGACTGAGCTAGCCGGGCGCACAAGGTTGCAGTCGACTCAAAATGCGTAAACCTTCCAAACAATACACACCACATAGGTGTGAACATACGATAATGGCAAAGGATCGGACTTTCTGGTTAAAACAATTCTTGTTTATACGTGCAGTTGACACATCGGCTCGTTGATCTAGGGCAGTAGTTCTCAAACTGTGCGTCGCGACGCCCTGGTGCGTCGTTTCAATCTTCCAAGGGCGTCACAGAATAGTTTCGTTTCGTGACTTTTTGTTGTTGTATCAATAAACACAGCTTTAATAACAAGTTTCCTCAATAACTTTTGTTTCCTGGTGCGTCGCAAGTCCAGAAAACTTTTCCAGGGGCATCGCAACAACAAAAAGTTTGAGAACCACTGGTCTAGTGGTATGATTCTCGCTTAGGGTGCGAGAGGTCCCGGGTTCAAATCCCGGACGAGCCCTTTTATAACACTTTTGGTCGCAACGTACAAGCACATTTTAAATGACTGGGTTATCGATACACGTCTGTCTTATATCGTACGCTTCCGTGCCTTACAATCAAATCTATCATTTGAAAAAACAAACCAACAATTAAATGCGTGAACGCAAGGTTTCTTACTTCGATCTTTGAACAGTTTGTTTGTTACATGCAATATAATTGCCACTTAAACAAAATGTTGTCTTCGTGTCAAATGCTTTGGTACAATCCATGCCAAACACTTGAAAAGAATTCCAAATCAGCTAGTTTGCCTGATTTACAAATCTGTCTCATCCAATCTAATACTTCGCACAAAATATCTCCCAACGTGGGGCTCGAACCCACGACCGTTGGATTAAGAGTCCAACGCTCTACCGACTGAGCTAGCCGGGCGCACAAGGTTGCAGTCGTCACAAAATGCGTAAACCTTCCAAACAATACACACCACATAGGTGTGAACATACGATAATGGCAAAGGATCGAACTTTCTGGTTACAACAATTCTTGTTTATACGTGCAGTTGACACATCTGCTCGTTGGTCTAGGGGTATGATTCTCGCTTCGGGTGCGAGAGGTCCCAGGTTCAAATCCCGGACGAGCCCTTCTATAACACTTTTGGTCGCAACGTACAAGTACATTTTAAATGACTGGGTTATCGATACACGTCTGTCTTATATCGTACGCTTCCGTGCCTTACAATCAAATCTATCATTTGAAAAAACAAACCAGCAATTAAATGCGTGAACGCAAGATTTGTTACTTCGATCTGTGAACAGTTTGTTTGTTACATGCAATATAATTGCCAGTTAAACAAAATGTTGTCTTCGTGTCAAATGCTTTGGTACAAGCCATGCCAAACACTTGAAAATAATTACAAAACAGCTATTTCGCCTGATTTACAAATCTGTCTCATCCAATCTAATACTTCGCACAAAATATCGCCGAACGTGGGGCTCGAACCCATGACCGTTGGATTAAGAGTCCAACGCTCTACCGACTGAGCTAGCCGGGCGCACAAGGTTACAGTCGACTCAAAATGCGTAAACCTTCCAAGCAATACACATCACATAGGTGTGAACATACGATAATGGCAAAGGATCGGACTTTCTGGTTAAAACAATTCTTGTTTATACGTGCAGTTGACACATCGGCTCGTTGATCTAGGGCAGTAGTTCTCAAACTGTGCGTCGCGACGCCCTGGTGCGTCGTTTCAATCTTCCAAGGGCGTCACAGAATAGTTTCGTTTCGTGACTTTTTGTTGTTGTATCAATAAACACAACTTTAATAACAAGTTTCCTCAATAACTTTTGTTTCCTGGTGCGTCGCAAGTCCAAAAAACTTTTCCAGGGGCATCGCAACAACAAAAAGTTTGAGAACCACTGGTCTAGTGGTATGATTCTCGCTTAGGGTGCGAGAGGTCCCGGGTTCAAATCCCGGACGAGCCCTTTTATAACACTTTTGGTCGCAACGTACAAGCACATTTTAAATGACTGGGTTATCGATACACGTCTGTCTTATATCGTACGCTTCCGTGCCTTACAATCAAATCTATCATTTGAAAAAACAAACCAACAATTAAATGCGTGAACGCAAGGTTTCTTACTTCGATCTTTGAACAGTTTGTTTGTTACATGCAATATAATTGCCACTTAAACAAAATGTTGTCTTCGTGTCAAATGCTTTGGTACAATCCATGCCAAACACTTGAAAAGAATTCCAAATCAGCTAGTTTGCCTGATTTACAAATCTGTCTCATCCAATCTAATACTTCGCACAAAATATCGCCCAACGTCGGGCTCGAACCCACGACCGTTGGATTAAGAGTCCAACGCTCTACCGACTGAGCTAGCCGGGCGCACAAGGTTGCAGTCGACTCAAAATGCCTAAACCTTCCAAACAATACACACCACATAGGTGTGAACATACGATAATGGCAAAGGATCGGACTTTCTGGTTAAAACAATTCTTGTTTTTACGTGCAGTTGACACATCGGCTCGTTGGTCTAGGGGTATGATTCTCGCTTCGGGTGCGAGAGGTCCCGGGTTCAAATCCCGGACGAGCCCTTCTATAACACTTTTGGTCGCAACGTACAAGTACATTTTAAATGACTGGGTTATCGATACACGTCTGTCTTATATCGTACGCTTCCGTCCCTTACAATCAAATCTATCATTTGAAAAAACAAACCAACAATTAAATGCGTGAACGCAAGGTTTCTTACTTCGATCTTTGAACAGTTTGTTTGTTACATGCAATATAATTGCCACTTAAACAAAATGTTGTCTTCGTGTCAAATGCTTTGGTACAAGCCATGGCAAACATTTGAAAAGAATTACAAATCAGCTGGTTTTCCTGATTTACAAATCTGTCTCATCCAATCTAATACTTCGCACAAAATATCGCCCAACGTGGGGCTCGAACCCACGAACGTTGGATTAAGAGTCGAACGCTCTACCGACTGAGCTAGCCGGGCGCACAAGGTTGCAGTCGACTCAAAATGCGTAAACCTTCCAAACAATACACACCACATAGGTGTGAACATACGATAATGGCAAAGGATCGGACTTTCTGGTTAAAACAATTCTTGTTTATACGTGCAGTTGACACATCGGCTCGTTGATCTAGGGCAGTAGTTCTCAAACTGTGCGTCGCGACGCCCTGGTGCGTCGTTTCAATCTTCCAAGGGCGTCACAGAATAGTTTCGTTTCGTGACTTTTTGTTGTTGTATCAATAAACACAGCTTTAATAACAAGTTTCCTCAATAACGTTTGTTTCCTGGTGCGTCGCAAGTCCAGAAAACTTTTCCAGGGGCATCGCAACAACAAAAAGTTTGAGAACCACTGGTCTAGTGGTATGATTCTCGCTTAGGGTGCGAGAGGTCCCGGGTTCAAATCCCGGACGAGCCCTTTTATAACACTTTTGGTCGCAACGTACAAGCACATTTTAAATGACTGGGTTATCGATACACGTCTGTCTTATATCGTACGCTTCCGTGCCTTACAATCAAATCTATCATTTGAAAAAACAAACCAACAATTAAATGCGTGAACGCAAGGTTTCTTACTTCGATCTTTGAACAGTTTGTTTGTTACATGCAATATAATTGCCACTTAAACAAAATGTTGTCTTCGTGTCAAATGCTTTGGTACAATCCATGCCAAACACTTGAAAAGAATTCCAAATCAGCTAGTTTGCCTGATTTACAAATCTGTCTCATCCAATCTAATACTTCGCACAAAATATCTCCCAACGTGGGGCTCGAACCCACGACCGTTGGATTAAGAGTCCAACGCTCTACCGACTGAGCTAGCCGGGCGCACAAGGTTGCAGTCGTCACAAAATGCGTAAACCTTCCAAACAATACACACCACATAGGTGTGAACATACGATAATGGCAAAGGATCGAACTTTCTGGTTACAACAATTCTTGTTTATACGTGCAGTTGACACATCTGCTCGTTGGTCTAGGGGTATGATTCTCGCTTCGGGTGCGAGAGGTCCCAGGTTCAAATCTCGGACGAGCCCTTCTATAACACTTTTGGTCGCAACGTACAAGTACATTTTAAATGACTGGGTTATCGATACACGTCTGTCTTATATCGTACGCTTCCGTGCCTTACAATCAAATCTATCATTTGAAAAAACAAACCAGCAATTAAATGCGTGAACGCAAGATTTGTTACTTCGATCTGTGAACAGTTTGTTTGTTACATGCAATATAATTGCCAGTTAAACAAAATGTTGTCTTCGTGTCAAATGCTTTGGTACAAGCCATGCCAAACACTTGAAAATAATTACAAAACAGCTATTTCGCCTGATTTACAAATCTGTCTCATCCAATCTAATACTTCGCACAAAATATCGCCGAACGTGGGGCTCGAACCCATGACCGTTGGATTAAGAGTCCAACGCTCTACCGACTGAGCTAGCCGGGCGCACAAGGTTACAGTCGACTCAAAATGCGTAAACCTTCCAAGCAATACACATCACATAGGTGTGAACATACGACAATGGCAAAGGTTCGAATTTACTGTTTTGAACAAGCCTTATGTATACATGCAGTTAACACATCGGCTCGTTGGTCTAGGGCAGGGGCGGGCAACTTCTCGAGTCGGCGGGCCTGATATGGGAAAATGAAGTACTTGGCGGGCCGGATTCCTGAATCGATACATTAATCGCGTATTTATCAAGTGATTTAAAACGGATTTTTGACCACCTAAACCAAATACAATCAATAACGTCACAATTACAATACAGTCCAAACAATCTAACTGATATAACATAAAATTACTCACCACAGCAAATTTAATGCATACACCACAGACTTAGATACTGCTATAACACTAACTAGGCTACACGTGGGAAACACAAGGTTGGCAGTTATGCCGTAACAATGGACGTATGGTGCAATGGTAACAACGGCGGGGAAGTTTTTTGCTATTGGGGAGCATTACTGTCCGTTACAACTATAATTTGACGTAGTAAGCAAGTAGTGGGGGATTGCAGCAGACTGTGGCCGCGGGCACATTATCATGTAAGACCCGGAAACTGTCTGCGGGCCGCTCAAAATCCCGTCGCGGGCCGGATCCGGCCCGCGGGCCGTATGTTGCCCGCCCCTGGTCTAGGGGTATGATTCTCGCTTTGTGTGCGAGAGGTCCCGGGTTCAAATCCCGGACGAGCCCTTCTATAACACTTTTGGTCGCAACGTATAAGTATATTTTGAATGACTGGGTTATCGAAACAATCTGTCTTATATCGTACGCTTCCATTTGTTAGAATCAACTCTATCATTTGAAAAAAACGAACAAACAATTAAATGCGTGAACGCAACGTTTCTTACTTTGATCTTTAAACAGTTTGTTTGTTACATGCAATATAATTGCCACTTAAACAAAATGTTGTCTTTGTGTCAAATGCTTTGGTACAAATCATGCCAAACAATTGAAAAAAAGCCAAATCAGACACTTTATCGGAACTGCAAATTTTTCTTGTCCAATCTAATACTTCGCACAAACTATCGCCCAACGTGGGGTTCGAACCCACGACCGTTGGATTAAGAGTCCAACGCTCTACCGATTGAGCTAGCCGGGCGCACAAGGTTGCAGTCGACTCAAAATGCGTAAACCTTCCAATCAATACACACCACATAGGTGTGAACATACGATAATGGCAAAGGATCGGACTTTCTGTTTAAAACAATTCTTGTTTATACGTGCAGTTGACACATCGGCTCGTTGGTCTAGGGGCATGATTCTCGCTTCGGGTGCGAGAGGTCCCGGGTTCAAATCCCGGACGAGCCCTTCTATAACACTTTTGGTCGCAACGTACAAGTACATTTTAAATGACTGGGTTATCGATACACGTCTGTCTTATATCGTACGCTTCCGTGCCTTACAATCAAATCTATCATTTGAAAAAACAAACCAACAATTAAATGCGTAAACGCAAGGTTTCTTACTTCGATCTTTGAACAGTTTGTTTGTTACATGCAATATAATTGCCACTTAAACAAAATGTTGTCTTCGTGTCAAATGCTTTGGTACAAGCCATGCCAAACACTTGAAAAGAATTCCAAATCAGCTGGTTTGCCTGATTTACAAATCTGTCTCATCCAATCTAATACTTCGCACAAACTATCGCCCAACGTGGGGTTCGAACCCACGACCGTTGGATTAAGAGTCCAACGCTCTACCGACTGAGCTAGCCGGGCGCACAAGGTTGCAGTCGTCACAAAATGCGTAAACCTTCCAAACAATACACACCACATAGGTGTGAACATACGATAATGGCAAAGGATCGAACTTTCTGGTTACAACAATTCTTGTTTATACGTGCAGTTGACACATCTGCTCGTTGGTCTAGGGGTATGATTCTCGCTTCGGGTGCGAGAGGTCCCAGGTTCAAATCCCGGACGAGCCCTTCTATAACACTTTTGGTCGCAACGTACAAGTACATTTTAAATGACTGGGTTATCGATACACGTCTGTCTTATATCGTACGCTTCCGTGCCTTACAATCAAATCTATCATTTGAAAAAACAAACCAGCAATTAAATGCGTGAACGCAAGATTTGTTACTTCGATCTGTGAACAGTTTGTTTGTTACATGCAATATAATTGCCAGTTAAACAAAATGTTGTCTTCGTGTCAAATGCTTTGGTACAAGCCATGCCAAACACTTGAAAATAATTACAAAACAGCTATTTCGCCTGATTTACAAATCTGTCTCATCCAATCTAATACTTCGCACAAAATATCGCCGAACGTGGGGCTCGAACCCATGACCGTTGGATTAAGAGTCCAACGCTCTACCGACTGAGCTAGCCGGGCGCACAAGGTTACAGTCGACTCAAAATGCGTAAACTTTCCAAGCAATACACATCACATAGGTGTGAACATACGACAATGGCAAAGGTTCGAATTTACTGTTTTGAACAAGCCTTATGTATACATGCAGTTAACACATCGGCTCGTTGGTCTAGGGCAGGGGCGGGCAACTTCTCGAGTCGGCGGGCCTGATATGGGAAAATGAAGTACTTGGCGGGCCGGATTCCTGAATCGATACATTAATCGCGTATTTATCAAGTGATTTAAAACGGATTTTTGACCACCTAAACCAAATACAATCAATAACGTCACAATTACAATACAGTCCAAACAATCTAACTGATATAACATAAAATTACTCACCACAGCAAATTTAATGCATACACCACAGACTTAGATACTGCTATAACACTAACTAGGCTACACGTGGGAAACACAAGGTTGGCAGTTATGCCGTAACAATGGACGTATGGTGCAATGGTAACAACGGCGGGGAAGTTTTTTGCTATTGGGGAGCATTACTGTCCGTTACAACTATAATTTGACGTAGTAAGCAAGTAGTGGGGGATTGCAGCAGACTGTGGCCGCGGGCACATTATCATGTAAGACCCGGAAACTGTCTGCGGGCCGCTCAAAATCCCGTCGCGGGCCGGATCCGGCCCGCGGGCCGTATGTTGCCCGCCCCTGGTCTAGGGGTATGATTCTCGCTTTGTGTGCGAGAGGTCCCGGGTTCAAATCCCGGACGAGCCCTTCTAGAACACTTTTGGTCGCAACGTATAAGTATATTTTGAATGACTGGGTTATCGAAACAATCTGTCTTATATCGTACGCTTCCATTTGTTAGAATCAACTCTATCATTTGAAAAAAACGAACAAACAATTAAATGCGTGAACGCAACGTTTCTTACTTTGATCTTTAAACAGTTTGTTTGTTACATGCAATATAATTGCCACTTAAACAAAATGTTGTCTTTGTGTCAAATGCTTTGGTACAAATCATGCCAAACAATTGAAAAAAAGCCAAATCAGACACTTTATCGGAACTGCAAATTTTTCTTGTCCAATCTAATACTTCGCACAAACTATCGCCCAACGTGGGGTTCGAACCCACGACCGTTGGATTAAGAGTCCAACGCTCTACCGATTGAGCTAGCCGGGCGCACAAGGTTGCAGTCGACTCAAAATGCGTAAACCTTCCAATCAATACACACCACATAGGTGTGAACATACGATAATGGCAAAGGATCGGACTTTCTGTTTAAAACAATTCTTGTTTATACGTGCAGTTGACACATCGGCTCGTTGGTCTAGGGGTATGATTCTCGCTTCGGGTGCGAGAGGTCCCGGGTTCAAATCCCGGACGAGCCCTTCTATAACACTTTTGGTCGCAACGTACAAGTACATTTTAAATGACTGGGTTATCGATACACGTCTGTCTTATATCGTACGCTTCCGTGCCTTACAATCAAATCTATCATTTGAAAAAACAAACCAACAATTAAATGCGTAAACGCAAGGTTTCTTACTTCGATCTTTGAACAGTTTGTTTGTTACATGCAATATAATTGCCACTTAAACAAAATGTTGTCTTCGTGTCAAATGCTTTGGTACAAGCCATGCCAAACACTTGAAAAGAATTCCAAATCAGCTGGTTTGCCTGATTTACAAATCTGTCTCATCCAATCTAATACTTCGCACAAAATATCGCCCAACGTGGGGCTCGAACCCACGACCGTTGGATTAAGAGTCCAACGCTCTACCGACTGAGCTAGCCGGGCGCACAAGGTTGCAGTCGACTCAAAATGCGTAAACCTTCCAAACAATACACACCACATAGGTGTGAACATACGATAATGGCAAAGGATCGGACTTTCTGGTTAAAACAATTCTTGTTTATACGTGCAGTTGACACATCGGCTCGTTGGTCTAGGGGTATGATTCTCGCTTCGGGTGCGAGAGGTCCCGGGTTCAAATCCCGGACGAGCCCTTCTATAACACTTTTGGTCGCAACGTACAAGTACATTTTAAATGACTGGGTTATCGATACATGTCTGTCTTATATCGTACGCTTCCGTGCCTTACAATCAAATCTATCATTTGAAAAAACAAACCAACAATTAAATGGGTGAACGCAAGGTTTCTTACTTCGATCTTTGAACAGTTTGTTTGTTACATGCAATATAATTGCCACTTAAACAAAATGTTGTCTTCGTGTCAAATGCTTTGGTACAATCCATGCCAAACACTTGAAAAGAATTCCAAATCAGCTAGTTTGCCTGATTTACAAATCTGTCTCATCCAATCTAATACTTCGCACAAAATATCGCCCAACGTGTGGCTCGAACCCACGACCGTTGGATTAAGAGTCCAACGCTCTACCGACTGAGCTAGCCGGGCGCACAAGGTTGCAGTCGACTCAAAATGCGTAAACCTTCCAAGCAATACACATCACATAGGTGTGAACATACGACAATGGCAAAGGTTCGAATTTTCTGTTTTGAACAAGCCTTATGTATACACGCAGTTAACACATCGGCTTGTTGGTCTAGGTGTATGATTCTCGCTTTGGGTGCGAGAGGTCCCGGGTTCAAATCCCGGACGAGCCCTCCTATAACACTTTTGGTCGCAACGTACAAGTATATTTTGAATGACTGGGTTACCGAAACAATCTGTCTTATATCGCACGCTTCCATTTGTTAGAATCAAATCTATCATTTGAAAAAAACGAAAAAACAATTAAATGCGTGAACGCAACGTTTCTTACTTTGATCTTTAAACAGTTTGTTTGTTACATGCAATATAATTGCCACTTAAACAAAATGTTGTCTTTGTGTCAAAGAATTACAAATCAGCTGGTTTGCCTGATTTACAAATCTGTCTCATCCAATCTAATACTTCGCACAAAATATCGCCCAACGTGGGGCTCGAACCCACGACCGTTGGATTAAGAGTCGAACGCTCTACCGACTGAGCTAGCCGGGCGCACAAGGTTGCAGTCGACTCAAAATGGGTAAACCTTCCAAACAATACACACCACATAGGTGTGAACATACGATAATGGCAAAGGATCGGACTTTCTGGTTAAAACAATTCTTGTTTATACGTGCAGTTGACACATCGGCTCGTTGGTCTAGGGGTATGATTCTCGCTTCGGGTGCGAGAGGTCCCGGGTTCAAATCCCGGACGAGCCCTTCTATAACACTTTTGTTCGCAACGTACAAGTACATTTTAAATGACTGGGTTATCGATACACGTCTGTCTTATATCGTACGCTTCCGTGCCTTACAATCAAATCTATCATTTGAAAAAACAAACCAACAATTAAATGCGTGAACGCAAGGTTTCTTACTTCGATCTTTGAACAGTTTGTTTGTTACATGCAATATAATTGCCACTTAAACAAAATGTTGTCTTCGTGTCAAATGCTTTGGTACAATCCATGCCAAACACTTGAAAAGAATTCCAAATCAGCTAGTTTGCCTGATTTACAAATCTGTCTCATCCAATCTAATACTTCGCACAAAATATCGCCCAACGTCGGGCTCGAACCCACGACCGTTGGATTAAGAGTCCAACGCTCTACCGACTGAGCTAGCCGGGCGCACAAGGTTGCAGTCGGCTAAAAATGCGTAAACCTTCCAAACAATACACACCACATAGGTGTGAACATACGATAATGGCAAAGGATCGGACTTTCTGGTTAAAACAATTCTTGTTTTTACGTGCAGTTGACACATCGGCTCGTTGGTCTAGGGGTATGATTCTCGCTTCGGGTGCGAGAGGTCCCGGGTTCAAATCCCGGACGAGCCCTTTTATAACACTTTTGGTCGCAACGTACAAGTACATTTTAAATGACTGGGTTATCGATACACGTCTGTCTTATATCGTACGCTTCCGTCCCTTACAATCAAATCTATCATTTGAAAAAACAAACCAACAATTAAATGCGTGAACGCAAGGTTTCTTACTTCGATCTTTGAACAGTTTGTTTGTTACATGCAATATAATTGCCACTTAAACAAAATGTTGTCTTCGTGTCAAATGCTTTGGTACAATCCATGCCAAACACTTGAAAAGAATTCCAAATCAGCTAGTTTGCCTGATTTACAAATCTGTCTCATCCAATCTAATACTTCGCACAAAATATCGCCCAACGTCGGGCTCGAACCCACGACCGTTGGATTAAGAGTCCAACGCTCTACCGACTGAGCTAGCCGGGCGCACAAGGTTGCAGTCGACTCAAAATGCGTAAACCTTCCAAACAATACACACCACATAGGTGTGAACATACGATAATGGCAAAGGATCGGACTTTCTGGTTAAAACAATTCTTGTTTATACGTGCAGTTGACACATCGGCTCGTTGATCTAGGGCAGTAGTTCTCAAACTGTGCGTCGCGACGCCCTGGTGCGTCGTTTCAATCTTCCAAGGGCGTCACAGAATAGTTTCGTTTCGTGACTTTTTGTTGTTGTATCAATAAACACAGCTTTAATAACAAGTTTCCTCAATAACTTTTGTTTCCTGGTGCGTCGCAAGTCCAGAAAACTTTTCCAGGGGCATCGCAACAACAAAAAGTTTGAGAACCACTGGTCTAGTGGTATGATTCTCGCTTAGGGTGCGAGAGGTCCCGGGTTCAAATCCCGGACGAGCCCTTTTATAACACTTTTGGTCGCAACGTACAAGCACATTTTAAATGACTGGGTTATCGATACACGTCTGTCTTATATCGTACGCTTCCGTGCCTTACAATCAAATCTATCATTTGAAAAAACAAACCAACAATTAAATGCGTGAACGCAAGGTTTCTTACTTCGATCTTTGAACAGTTTGTTTGTTACATGCAATATAATTGCCACTTAAACAAAATGTTGTCTTCGTGTCAAATGCTTTGGTACAATCCATGCCAAACACTTGAAAAGAATTCCAAATCAGCTAGTTTGCCTGATTTACAAATCTGTCTCATCCAATCTAATACTTCGCACAAAATATCGCCCAACGTCGGGCTCGAACCCACGACCGTTGGATTAAGAGTCCAACGCTCTACCGACTGAGCTAGCCGGGCGCACAAGGTTGCAGTCGACTCAAAATGCGTAAACCTTCCAAACAATACACACCACATAGGTGTGAACATACGATAATGGCAAAGGATCGGACTTTCTGGTTAAAACAATTCTTGTTTTTACGTGCAGTTGACACATCGGCTCGTTGGTCTAGGGGTATGATTCTCGCTTCGGGTGCGAGAGGTCCCGGGTTCAAATCCCGGACGAGCCCTTCTATAACACTTTTGGTCGCAACGTACAAGTACATTTTAAATGACTGGGTTATCGATACACGTCTGTCTTATATCGTACGCTTCCGTCCCTTACAATCAAATCTATCATTTGAAAAAACAAACCAACAATTAAATGCGTGAACGCAAGGTTTCTTACTTCGATCTTTGAACAGTTTGTTTGTTACATGCAATATAATTGCCACTTAAACAAAATGTTGTCTTCGTGTCAAATGCTTTGGTACAAGCCATGCCAAACATTTGAAAAGAATTACAAATCAGCTGGTTTTCCTGATTTACAAATCTGTCTCATCCAATCTAATACTTCGCACAAAATATCGCCCAACGTGGGGCTCGAACCCACGAACGTTGGATTAAGAGTCGAACGCTCTACCGACTGAGCTAGCCGGGCGCACAAGGTTGCAGTCGACTCAAAATGCGTAAACCTTTCAAACAATACACACCACATAGGTGTGAACATACGATAATGGCAAAGGATCGGACTTTCTGGTTAAAACAATTCTTGTTTATACGTGCAGTTGACACATCGGCTCGTTGATCTAGGGCAGTAGTTCTCAAACTGTGCGTCGCGACGCCCTGGTGCGTCGTTTCAATCTTCCAAGGGCGTCACAGAATAGTTTCGTTTCGTGACTTTTTGTTGTTGTATCAATAAACACAGCTTTAATAACAAGTTTCCTCAATAACTTTTGTTTCCTGGTGCGTCGCAAGTCCAGAAAACTTTTCCAGGGGCATCGCAACAACAAAAAGTTTGAGAACCACTGGTCTAGTGGTATGATTCTCGCTTAGGGTGCGAGAGGTCCCGGGTTCAAATCCCGGACGAGCCCTTTTATAACACTTTTGGTCGCAACGTACAAGCACATTTTAAATGACTGGGTTATCGATACACGTCTGTCTTATATCGTACGCTTCCGTGCCTTACAATCAAATCTATCATTTGAAAAAACAAACCAACAATTAAATGCGTGAACGCAAGGTTTCTTACTTCGATCTTTGAACAGTTTGTTTGTTACATGCAATATAATTGCCACTTAAACAAAATGTTGTCTTCGTGTCAAATGCTTTGGTACAATCCATGCCAAACACTTGAAAAGAATTCCAAATCAGCTAGTTTGCCTGATTTACAAATCTGTCTCATCCAATCTAATACTTCGCACAAAATATCTCCCAACGTGGGGCTCGAACCCACGACCGTTGGATTAAGAGTCCAACGCTCTACCGACTGAGCTAGCCGGGCGCACAAGGTTGCAGTCGTCACAAAATGCGTAAACCTTCCAAACAATACACACCACATAGGTGTGAACATACGATAATGGCAAAGGATCGAACTTTCTGGTTACAACAATTCTTGTTTATACGTGCAGTTGACACATCTGCTCGTTGGTCTAGGGGTATGATTCTCGCTTCGGGTGCGAGAGGTCCCAGGTTCAAATCCCGGACGAGCCCTTCTATAACACTTTTGGTCGCAACGTACAAGTACATTTTAAATGACTGGGTTATCGATACACGTCTGTCTTATATCGTACGCTTCCGTGCCTTACAATCAAATCTATCATTTGAAAAAACAAACCAGCAATTAAATGCGTGAACGCAAGATTTCTTACTTCGATCTGTGAACAGTTTGTTTGTTACATGCAATATAATTGCCAGTTAAACAAAATGTTGTCTTCGTGTCAAATGCTTTGGTACAAGCCATGCCAAACACTTGAAAATAATTACAAAACAGCTAGTTCGCCTGATTTACAAATCTGTCTCATCCAATCTAATACTTCGCACAAAATATCGCCGAACGTGGGGCTCGAACCCATGACCGTTGGATTAAGAGTCCAACGCTCTACCGACTGAGCTAGCCGGGCGCACAAGGTTACAGTCGACTCAAAATGCGTAAACCTTCCAAGCAATACACATCACATAGGTGTGAACATACGACAATGGCAAAGGTTCGAATTTACTGTTTTGAACAAGCCTTATGTATACATGCAGTTAACACATCGGCTCGTTGGTCTAGGGCAGGGGCGGGCAACTTCTCGAGTCGGCGGGCCTGATATGGGAAAATGAAGTACTTGGCGGGCCGGATTCCTGAATCGATACATTAATCGCGTATTTATCAAGTGATTTAAAACGGATTTTTGACCACCTAAACCAAATACAATCAATAACGTCACAATTACAATACAGTCCAAACAATCTAACTGATATAACATAAAATTACTCACCACAGCAAATTTAATGCATACACCACAGACTTAGATACTGCTATAACACTAACTAGGCTACACGTGGGAAACACAAGGTTGGCAGTTATGCCGTAACAATGGACGTATGGTGCAATGGTAACAACGGCGGGGAAGTTTTTTGCTATTGGGGAGCATTACTGTCCGTTACAACTATAATTTGACGTAGTAAGCAAGTAGTGGGGGATTGCAGCAGACTGTGGCCGCGGGCACATTATCATGTAAGACCCGGAAACTGTCTGCGGGCCGCTCAAAATCCCGTCGCGGGCCGGATCCGGCCCGCGGGCCGTATGTTGCCCGCCCCTGGTCTAGGGGTATGATTCTCGCTTTGTGTGCGAGAGGTCCCGGGTTCAAATCCCGGACGAGCCCTTCTATAACACTTTTGGTCGCAACGTATAAGTATATTTTGAATGACTGGGTTATCGAAACAATCTGTCTTATATCGTACGCTTCCATTTGTTAGAATCAACTCTATCATTTGAAAAAAACGAACAAACAATTAAATGCGTGAACGCAACGTTTCTTACTTTGATCTTTAAACAGTTTGTTTGTTACATGCAATATAATTGCCACTTAAACAAAATGTTGTCTTTGTGTCAAATGCTTTGGTACAAATCATGCCAAACAATTGAAAAAAAGCCAAATCAGACACTTTATCGGAACTGCAAATTTTTCTTTTCCAATCTAATACTTCGCACAAACTATCGCCCAACGTGGGGTTCGAACCCACGACCGTTGGATTAAGAGTCCAACGCTCTACCGATTGAGCTAGCCGGGCGCACAAGGTTGCAGTCGACTCAAAATGCGTAAACCTTCCAAACAATACACACCACATAGGTGTGAACATACGATAATGGCAAAGGATCGGACTTTCTGTTTAAAACAATTCTTGTTTATACGTGCAGTTGACACATCGGCTCGTTGGTCTAGGGGTATGATTCTCGCTTCGGGTGCGAGAGGTCCCGGGTTCAAATCCCGGACGAGCCCTTCTATAACACTTTTGGTCGCAACGTACAAGTACATTTTAAATGACTGGGTTATCGATACACGTCTGTCTTATATCGTACGCTTCCGTGCCTTACAATCAAATCTATCATTTGAAAAAACAAACCAACAATTAAATGCGTAAACGCAAGGTTTCTTACTTCGATCTTTGAACAGTTTGTTTGTTACATGCAATATAATTGCCACTTAAACAAAATGTTGTCTTCGTGTCAAATGCTTTGGTACAAGCCATGCCAAACACTTGAAAAGAATTCCAAATCAGCTGGTTTGCCTGATTTACAAATCTGTCTCATCCAATCTAATACTTCGCACAAAATATCGCCCAACGTGGGGCTCGAACCCACGACCGTTGGATTAAGAGTCCAACGCTCTACCGACTGAGCTAGCCGGGCGCACAAGGTTGCAGTCGACTCAAAATGCGTAAACCTTCCAAACAATACACACCACATAGGTGTGAACATACGATAATGGCAAAGGATCGGACTTTCTGGTTAAAACAATTCTTGTTTATACGTGCAGTTGACACATCGGCTCGTTGGTTTAGGGGTATGATTCTCGCTTCGGGTGCGAGAGGTCCCGGGTTCAAATCCCGGACGTGCCCTTCTATAACACTTTTGGTCGCAACGTACAAGTACATTTTAAATGACTGGGTTATCGATACATGTCTGTCTTATATCGTACGCTTCCGTGCCTTACAATCAAATCTATCATTTGAAAAAACAAACCAACAATTAAATGGGTGAACGCAAGGTTTCTTACTTCGATCTTTGAACAGTTTGTTTGTTACATGCAATATAATTGCCACTTAAACAAAATGTTGTCTTCGTGTCAAATGCTTTGGTACAATCCATGCCAAACACTTGAAAAGAATTCCAAATCAGCTAGTTTGCCTGATTTACAAATCTGTCTCATCCAATCTAATACTTCGCACAAAATATCGCCCAACGTGTGGCTCGAACCCACGACCGTTGGATTAAGAGTCCAACGCTCTACCGACTGAGCTAGCCGGGCGCACAAGGTTGCAGTCGACTCAAAATGCGTAAACCTTCCAAGCAATACACATCACATAGGTGTGAACATACGACAATGGCAAAGGTTCGAATTTTCTGTTTTGAACAAGCCTTATGTATACATGCAGTTAACACATCGGCTTGTTGGTCTAGGTGTATGATTCTCGCTTTGGGTGCGAGAGGTCCCGGGTTCAAATCCCGGACGAGCCCTCCTATAACACTTTTGGTCGCAACGTACAAGTATATTTTTTTAATGACTGGGTTACCGAAACAATCTGTCTTATATCGCACGCTTCCATTTGTTAGAATCAAATCTATCATTTGAAAAAAACGAACAAACAATTAAATGCGTGAACGCAACGTTTCTTACTTTGATCTTTAAACAGTTTGTTTGTTACATGCAATATAATTGCCACTTAAACAAAATGTTGTCTTTGTGTCAAAGAATTACAAATCAGCTGGTTTGCCTGATTTACAAATCTGTCTCATCCAATCTAATACTTCGCACAAAATATCGCCCAACGTGGGGCTCGAACCCACGACCGTTGGATTAAGAGTCGAACGCTCTACCGACTGAGCTAGCCGGGCGCACAAGGTTGCAGTCGACTCAAAATGCGTAAACCTTCCAAACAATACACACCACATAGGTGTGAACATACGATAATGGCAAAGGATCGGACTTTCTGGTTAAAACAATTCTTGTTTATACGTGCAGTTGACACATCGGCTCGTTGGTCTAGGCGTATGATTCTCGCTTCGGGTGCGAGAGGTCCCGGGTTCAAATCCCGGACGAGCCCTTCTATAACACTTTTGGTCGCAACGTACAAGTACATTTTAAATGACTGGGTTATCGATACACGTCTGTCTTATATCGTACGCTTCCGTCCCTTACAATCAAATCTATCATTTGAAAAAAACAAACCAACAATTAAATGCGTGAACGCAAGGTTTCTTACTTCGATCTTTGAACAGTTTGTTTGTTACATGCAATATAATTGCCACTTAAACAAAATGTTGTCTTCGTGTCAAATGCTTTGGTACAAGCCATGCCAAACATTTGAAAAGAATTACAAATCAGCTAGTTTGCCTGATTTACAAATCTGTCTCATCCAATCTAATACTTCGCACAAAATATCGCCCAACGTGGGGCTCGAACCCACGAACGTTGGATTAAGAGTCGAACGCTCTACCGACTGAGCTAGCCGGGCGCACAAGGTTGCAGTCGACTCAAAATGCGTAAACCTTCCAAACAATACACACCACATAGGTGTGAACATACGATAATGGCAAAGGATCGGACTTTCTGGTTAAAACAATTCTTGTTTATACGTGCAGTTGACACATCGGCTCGTTGATCTAGGGCAGTAGTTCTCAAACTGTGCGTCGCGACGCCCTGGTGCGTCGTTTCAATCTTCCAAGGGCGTCACAGAATAGTTTCGTTTCGTGACTTTTTGTTGTTGTATCAATAAACACAGCTTTAATAACAAGTTTCCTCAATAACTTTTGTTTCCTGGTGCGTCGCAAGTCCAGAAAACTTTTCCAGGGGCATCGCAACAACAAAAAGTTTGAGAACCACTGGTCTAGTGGTATGATTCTCGCTTAGGGTGCGAGAGGTCCCGGGTTCAAATCCCGGACGAGCCCTTTTATAACACTTTTGGTCGCAACGTACAAGCACATTTTAAATGACTGGGTTATCGATACACGTCTGTCTTATATCGTACGCTTCCGTGCCTTACAATCAAATCTATCATTTGAAAAAACAAACCAACAATTAAATGCGTGAACGCAAGGTTTCTTACTTCGATCTTTGAACAGTTTGTTTGTTACATGCAATATAATTGCCACTTAAACAAAATGTTGTCTTCGTGTCAAATGCTTTGGTACAATCCATGCCAAACACTTGAAAAGAATTCCAAATCAGCTAGTTTGCCTGATTTACAAATCTGTCTCATCCAATCTAATACTTCGCACAAAATATCGCCCAACGTCGGGCTCGAACCCACGACCGTTGGATTAAGAGTCCAACGCTCTACCGACTGAGCTAGCCGGGCGCACAAGGTTGCAGTCGACTCAAAATGCGTAAACCTTCCAAACAATACACACCACATAGGTGTGAACATACGATAATGGCAAAGGATCGGACTTTCTGGTTAAAACAATTCTTGTTTTTACGTGCAGTTGACACATCGGCTCGTTGGTCTAGGGGTATGATTCTCGCTTCGGGTGCGAGAGGTCCCGGGTTCAAATCCCGGACGAGCCCTTCTATAACACTTTTGGTCGCAACGTACAAGTACATTTTAAATGACTGGGTTATCGATACACGTCTGTCTTATATCGTACGCTTCCGTCCCTTACAATCAAATCTATCATTTGAAAAAACAAACCAACAATTAAATGCGTGAACGCAAGGTTTCTTACTTCGATCTTTGAACAGTTTGATTGTTACATGCAATATAATTGCCACTTAAACAAAATGTTGTCTTCGTGTCAAATGCTTTGGTACAAGCCATGCCAAACATTTGAAAAGAATTACAAATCAGCTGGTTTTCCTGATTTACAAATCTGTCTCATCCAATCTAATACTTCGCACAAAATATCGCCCAACGTGGGGCTCGAACCCACGAACGTTGGATTAAGAGTCGAACGCTCTACCGACTGAGCTAGCCGGGCGCACAAGGTTGCAGTCGACTCAAAATGCGTAAACCTTCCAAACAATACACACCACATAGGTGTGAACATACGATAATGGCAAAGGATCGGACTTTCTGGTTAAAACAATTCTTGTTTATACGTGCAGTTGACACATCGGCTCGTTGATCTAGGGCAGTAGTTCTCAAACTGTGCGTCGCGACGCCCTGGTGCGTCGTTTCAATCTTCCAAGGGCGTCACAGAATAGTTTCGTTTCGTGACTTTTTGTTGTTGTATCAATAAACACAGCTTTAATAACAAGTTTCCTCAATAACTTTTGTTTCCTGGTGCGTCGCAAGTCCAGAAAACTTTTCCAGGGGCATCGCAACAACAAAAAGTTTGAGAACCACTGGTCTAGTGGTATGATTCTCGCTTAGGGTGCGAGAGGTCCCGGGTTCAAATCCCGGACGAGCCCTTTTATAACACTTTTGGTCGCAACGTACAAGCACATTTTAAATGACTGGGTTATCGATACACGTCTGTCTTATATCGTACGCTTCCGTGCCTTACAATCAAATCTATCATTTGAAAAAACAAACCAACAATTAAATGCGTGAACGCAAGGTTTCTTACTTCGATCTTTGAACAGTTTGTTTGTTACATGCAATATAATTGCCACTTAAACAAAATGTTGTCTTCGTGTCAAATGCTTTGGTACAATCCATGCCAAACACTTGAAAAGAATTCCAAATCAGCTAGTTTGCCTGATTTACAAATCTGTCTCATCCAATCTAATACTTCGCACAAAATATCTCCCAACGTGGGGCTCGAACCCACGACCGTTGGATTAAGAGTCCAACGCTCTACCGACTGAGCTAGCCGGGCGCACAAGGTTGCAGTCGTCACAAAATGCGTAAACCTTCCAAACAATACACACCACATAGGTGTGAACATACGATAATGGCAAAGGATCGAACTTTCTGGTTACAACAATTCTTGTTTATACGTGCAGTTGACACATCTGCTCGTTGGTCTAGGGGTATGATTCTCGCTTCGGGTGCGAGAGGTCCCAGGTTCAAATCCCGGACGAGCCCTTCTATAACACTTTTGGTCGCAACGTACAAGTACATTTTAAATGACTGGGTTATCGATACACGTCTGTCTTACATCGTACGCTTCCGTGCCTTACAATCAAATCTATCATTTGAAAAAACAAACCAGCAATTAAATGCGTGAACGCAAGATTTGTTACTTCGATCTGTGAACAGTTTGTTTGTTACATGCAATATAATTGCCAGTTAAACAAAATGTTGTCTTCGTGTCAAATGCTTTGGTACAAGCCATGCCAAACACTTGAAAATAATTACAAAACAGCTAGTTCGCCTGATTTACAAATCTGTCTCATCCAATCTAATACTTCGCACAAAATATCGCCGAACGTGGGGCTCGAACCCATGACCGTTGGATTAAGAGTCCAACGCTCTACCGACTGAGCTAGCCGGGCGCACAAGGTTACAGTCGACTCAAAATGCGTAAACCTTCCAAGCAATACACATCACATAGGTGTGAACATACGACAATGGCAAAGGTTCGAATTTACTGTTTTGAACAAGCCTTATGTATACATGCAGTTAACACATCGGCTCGTTGGTCTAGGGCAGGGGCGGGCAACTTCTCGAGTCGGCGGGCCTGATATGGGAAAATGAAGTACTTGGCGGGCCGGATTCCTGAATCGATACATTAATCGCGTATTTATCAAGTGATTTAAAACGGATTTTTGACCACCTAAACCAAATACAATCAATAACGTCACAATTACAATACAGTCCAAACAATCTAACTGATATAACATAAAATTACTCACCACAGCAAATTTAATGCATACACCACAGACTTAGATACTGCTATAATACTAACTAGGCTACACGTGGGAAACACAAGGTTGGCAGTTATGCCGTAACAATGGACGTATGGTGCAATGGTAACAACGGCGGGGAAGTTTTTTGCTATTGGGGAGCATTACTGTCCGTTACAACTATAATTTGACGTAGTAAGCAAGTAGTGGGGGATTGCAGCAGACTGTGGCCGCGGGCACATTATCATGTAAGACCCGGAAACTGTCTGCGGGCCGCTCAAAATCCCGTCGCGGGCCGGATCCGGCCCGCGGGCCGTATGTTGCCCGCCCCTGGTCTAGGGGTATGATTCTCGCTTTGTGTGCGAGAGGTCCCGGGTTCAAATCCCGGACGAGCCCTTCTATAACACTTTTGGTCGCAACGTATAAGTATATTTTGAATGACTGGGTTATCGAAACAATCTGTCTTATATCGTACGCTTCCATTTGTTAGAATCAACTCTATCATTTGAAAAAAACGAACAAACAATTAAATGCGTGAACGCAACGTTTCTTACTTTGATCTTTAAACAGTTTGTTTGTTACATGCAATATAATTGCCACTTAAACAAAATGTTGTCTTTGTGTCAAATGCTTTGGTACAAATCATGCCAAACAATTGAAAAAAAGCCAAATCAGACACTTTATCGGAACTGCAAATTTTTCTTTTCCAATCTAATACTTCGCACAAACTATCGCCCAACGTGGGGTTCGAACCCACGACCGTTGGATTAAGAGTCCAACGCTCTACCGATTGAGCTAGCCGGGCGCACAAGGTTGCAGTCGACTCAAAATGCGTAAACCTTCCAAACAATACACACCACATAGGTGTGAACATACGATAATGGCAAAGGATCGGACTTTCTGTTTAAAACAATTCTTGTTTATACGTGCAGTTGACACATCGGCTCGTTGGTCTAGGGGTATGATTCTCGCTTCGGGTGCGAGAGGTCCCGGGTTCAAATCCCGGACGAGCCCTTCTATAACACTTTTGGTCGCAACGTACAAGTACATTTTAAATGACTGGGTTATCGATACACGTCTGTCTTATATCGTACGCTTCCGTGCCTTACAATCAAATCTATCATTTGAAAAAACAAACCAACAATTAAATGCGTGAACGCAAGGTTTCTTACTTCGATCTTTGAACAGTTTGTTTGTTACATGCAATATAATTGCCACTTAAACAAAATGTTGTCTTCGTGTCAAATGCTTTGGTACAAGCCATGCCAAACACTTGAAAAGAATTCCAAATCAGCTGGTTTGCCTGATTTACAAATCTGTCTCATCCAATCTAATACTTCGCACAAAATATCGCCCAACGTGGGGCTCGAACCCACGACCGTTGGATTAAGAGTCCAACGCTCTACCGACTGAGCTAGCCGGGCGCACAAGGTTGCAGTCGACTCAAAATGCGTAAACCTTCCAAACAATACACACCACATAGGTGTGAACATACGATAATGGCAAAGGATCGGACTTTCTGGTTAAAACAATTCTTGTTTATACGTGCAGTTGACACATCGGCTCGTTGGTCTAGGGGTATGATTCTCGCTTCGGGTGCGAGAGGTCCCGGGTTCAAATCCCGGACGAGCCCTTCTATAACACTTTTGGTCGCAACGTACAAGTACATTTTAAATGACTGGGTTATCGATACATGTCTGTCTTATATCGTACGCTTCCGTGCCTTACAATCAAATCTATCATTTGAAAAAACAAACCAACAATTAAATGGGTGAACGCAAGGTTTCTTACTTCGATCTTTGAACAGTTTGTTTGTTACATGCAATATAATTGCCACTTAAACAAAATGTTGTCTTCGTGTCAAATGCTTTGGTACAATCCATGCCAAACACTTGAAAAGAATTCCAAATCAGCTAGTTTGCCTGATTTACAAATCTGTCTCATCCAATCTAATACTTCGCACAAAATATCGCCCAACGTGTGGCTCGAACCCACGACCGTTGGATTAAGAGTCCAACGCTCTACCGACTGAGCTAGCCGGGCGCACAAGGTTGCAGTCGACTCAAAATGCGTAAACCTTCCAAGCAATACACATCACATAGGTGTGAACATACGACAATGGCAAAGGTTCGAATTTTCTGTTTTGAACAAGCCTTATGTATACATGCAGTTAACACATCGGCTTGTTGGTCTAGGTGTATGATTCTCGCTTTGGGTGCGAGAGGTCCCGGGTTCAAATCCCGGACGAGCCCTCCTATAACACTTTTGGTCGCAACGTACAAGTATATTTTGAATGACTGGGTTACCGAAACAATCTGTCTTATATCGCACGCTTCCATTTGTTAGAATCAAATCTATCATTTGAAAAAAACGAACAAACAATTAAATGCGTGAACGCAACGTTTCTTACTTTGATCTTTAAACAGTTTGTTTGTTACATGCAATATAATTGCCACTTAAACAAAATGTTGTCTTTGTGTCAAAGAATTACAAATCAGCTGGTTTGCCTGATTTACAAATCTGTCTCATCCAATCTAATACTTCGCACAAAATATCGCCCAACGTGGGGCTCGAACCCACGACCGTTGGATTAAGAGTCCAACGCTCTACCGACTGAGCTAGCCGGGCGCACAAGGTTGCAGTCGACTCAAAATGCGTAAACCTTCCAAACAATACACACCACATAGGTGTGAACATACGATAATGGCAAAGGATCGGACTTTCTGGTTAAAACAATTCTTGTTTATACGTGCAGTTGACACATCGGTTCGTTGGTCTAGGCGTATGATTCTCGCTTCGGGTGCGAGAGGTCCCTTGTTCAAATCCCGGACGAGCCCTTCTATAACACTTTTGGTCGCAACGTACACGTAGATTTTAAATGACTGGGTTATCGATACACGTCTGTCTTATACCGTACGCTTCCGTGCCTTACAATCAAATCTATCATTTGAAAAAACAAACCAACAATTAAATGCGTGAACGCAAGGTTTCTTACTTCGATCTTTGAACAGTTTGTTTGTTCAATGCAATATAATTGCCACTTAAACAAAATGTTGTCTTCGTGTCAAATGCTTTGGTACAAGCCATGCCAAACACTTGAAAATAATTACAAATCAGCTAGTTTGCCTGATTTACAAATCTGTCTCATCCAATCTAATACTTCGCACAAAATATCGCCCAACGTGGGGCTCGAACCCACGACCGTTGGATTAAGAGTCCAACGCTCTACCGACTGAGCTAGCCGGGCGCACAAGGTTGCAGTCGACTCAAAATGCGTAAACCTTCCAAACAATACACACCACATAGGTGTGAACATACAATAATGGCAAAGGATAGGACTTTCTGGTTAAAACAATTCTTGTTTATACGTGCAGTTGACACATCGGCTCGTTGGTCTAGGGGTATGATTCTCGCTTCGGGTGCGAGAGGTCCCGGGTTCAAATCCCGGACGAGCCCTTCTATAACACTTTTGGTCGCAACGTACAAGTACATTTTAAATGACTGGGTTATCGAAACAATCTGTCTTATATTGTACGCTTCCGTGCCTTACAATCAAATCTATCATTTGAAAAAACAAACCAACAATTAAATGCGTGAACGCAACGTTTCTTACTTTGATCTTTAAACAGTTTGTTTGTTCAATGCAATATAATTGCCACTTAAACAAAATGTTGTCTTTGTGTCAAATGCTTTGGTACAAATCATGCCAAACAATTGAAAAAAAGCCAAATCAGACACTTTATCGGAACTGCAAATTTTTCTTATCCAATCTAATACTTCGCACAAACTATCGCCCAACGTGGGGCTCGAACCCACGACGGTTGGATTAAGAGTCCAACGTTCTACCAACTTAGCTAGCCGGGCGCACAAGGTTGCAGTCGACTCAAAATGCGTAAAGCTTCCAAGCAATACATATCACATAGGCGTGAACATACGACATTGGCAAAGGAACGAACTTTCTGGTTAAAACAATTCTTGTTTATACGTGCAGTTGACACATCGGCTCGTTGGTCTAGGGGTATGATTCTCGCTTCGGGAGCGAGAGGTCCCGGGTTCAAATCCCGGACGAGCCCTTCTATAACACTTTTGGTCGCAACGTACAAGTATATTTTGAATGACTGGGTTATCGAAACAATCTGTCTTATATCGCACGCTTCCATTTGTTAGAATCAAATCTATCATTTGAAAAACAACGAACAAACAATTAAATGCGTGAACGCAACGTTTCTTACTTTGATCTTTAAACAGTTTGTTTGTTCAATGCAATATAATTGCCACTTAAACAAAATGTTGTCTTCGTGTCAAATGCTTTGGTACAAATCATGCCAAACAATTGAAAAAAGCCAAATCAGACACTTTATCGGAACTGCAAATTTTTCTTATCCAATCTAATACTTCGCACAAAATATCGCCCAACGTGGGGCTCGAACCCACTACCGTTGGATTAAGAGTCCAACGTTCTACCGACTGAGCTAGCCGGGCGCTCAAGGCTGCAGTCGACTCAAAATGCGTAAACCTTCCAAGCAATACATATTACATAGGCGTGAACATACGACAATGGCAAAGGATCGAACATTCTGGTTAAAACAATTCTTGTTTATACGTGCAGTTGACACATCGGCTCGTTGGTCTAGGCCAGCGTGGTCCAAATGCAGGCCCGCGGGCCAATTGTGGCCCGCGAGATAATTTTGTTGGCACGCGAAAGTCCCAACATTTTAATGACAACTATAAGTTTTGTCTTCAGTAATTCAATGTTTTTAATATATCAGAATTAACGCACACTAAATGCTATAAAATCTCCTATTGTGACGCATGACAAGGCATTGTTATGTAATAAAGTGTTCTGCTTCTCCAAACCGTTCAGGGGCATTTCTGCGCTAGAGTGGAAACTGAATATTTTTGACAGCTTCTACTAAGTAAATAACTATAAAGTATAAAAATAAACATATCTATAGGTAAAAAAGGTGTATAGTTACCCTAGAGTTGGCCCAGAAAAAGGTTTTTCCTGCAAAAATTTAAACCTTGGCCCGCGTAGTAAGTTAACGATTTTAAATGGCCCGCAACAAAACAAAGTTGGACCACATTGCCCTAGACCAACGAGCCGATGTGCCAACTGCACGTATAAACAAGAATTGTTTTAAACAGAAAGTTCGATCCTTGCGCGAAGCATTAGAATGGATGAGACAGATTGGTAAATCAAACAAACTAGCTGATTTGGAATTCTTTTCAAGTGTTTAACATGACTTGTATCAAAGCATTTGGTACACAGACAACATTTTGTTTAAGTGGCAATTATATTGCATTGAACAAACAAACTGTTTAAAGATCGAAATAAGAAACCTTGCGTTCACGCACGTATTGTTCAAGTGGCAATTTTATTGCATTAAACAAACAAACTGTTCAAAGATCGAAGTAAGAAACCTTGCGTTCACGCATTTAATTGTTGGTTTGTTTTTTCAAATGATAGATTTGATTCTTACAAATGGAAGCGTACGATATAAGACAGATTGTTTCGATAACCCAGTCATTCAAAATATACTTGTACGTTGCGACCAAAAGTGTTATAGAAGGGCTCGTCCGGGATTTGAACCCGGGACCTCTCGCACCCAAAGCGAGAATCATACCCCTAGACCAGGGGTCGCCAACCCGCGGCTCTGGAGCCGCATGCGGCTCTTTGATCCCTCTGATGCGGCTCGGTTTTTAAATTTACCAAATGTTGTACATTTGAATAAAAATTATTAGACGATCATGCCGAACACAAAAGTCGAACACGAAAATTGAAGTGCAGTAGCATGACTGTACTCGCTTGTTGTAGTTACCTGCAACCCCGCCTCTATACCATCAAACGTGAAGTCTGAAAGAGGCAAATTGGCGGCGCGCAGGTTAATACGCAATATGAGACAATACTGTTTTTGTTTGCAGTGTGTGTGCGCGCGTAACAATAGCTCTTTGTTAATTGTTGAACGCAACGTTTCTTACTTTGATCTTTAAACAGTTTGTTTGTTCAATGCAATATAATTGCCACTTAAACAAAATGTTGTCTTTGTGTCAAATGCTTTGGTACAAATCATGCCAAACAATTGAAAAAAGCCAAATCAGACACTTTATCGGAACTGCAAATTTTTCTTATCCAATCTAATACTTCGCACAAAATATCGCCCAACGTGGGGCTCGAACCCACGACCGTTGGATTAAGAGTCCAACGTTCTACCGACTGAGCTAGCCGGGCGCACAAGGTTGCAGTCGACTCAAAATGAGTAAACCTTCCAAGCAATATACATATCACATAGGCGTGAACATACGACAATGGCAAAGGATCGAACTTTCTGGTTAAAACAATTCTTGTTTATACGTGCAGTTGACACATCGGCTCGTTGGTCTAGGCCAGCGTGGTCCAAATGCAGGCCCGCGGGCCAATTGTGGCCCGCGAGATAATTTTGTTGGCACGCGAAAGTCCCAACATTTTAATGACAACTATAAGTTTTGTCTTCAGTAATTCAATGTTTTTAATATATCAGAATTAACGCACACTAAATGCTATAAAATCTCCTATTGTGAGGCATGACAAGGCATTGTTATGTAATAAAGTGTTCTGCTTCTCCAAACCGTTCAGGGGCAAGTAAGAAACCTTGCGTTCACGCATTTAATTGTTGGTTTGTTTTTTCAAATGATAGATTTGATTCTTACAAATGGAAGCGTACGATATAAGACAGATTGTTTCGATAACCCAGTCATTCAAAATATACTTGTACGTTGCGACCAAAAGTGTTATAGAAGGGCTCGTCCGGGATTTGAACCCGGGACCTCTCGCACCCAAAGCGAGAATCATACCCCTAGACCAGGGGTCGCCAACCCGCGGCTCTGGAGCCGCATGCGGCTCTTTGATCCCTCTGATGCGGCTCGGTTTTTAAATTTACCAAATGTTGTACATTTGAATAAAAATTATTAGACGATCATGCCGAACAGAAAAGTCGAACACGAAAATTGAAGTGCAGTAGCATGACTGTACTCGCTTGTTGTAGTTACCTGCAACCCCGCCTCTATACCATCAAACGTGAAGTCTGAAAGAGGCAAACTGGCGGCGCGCAGGTTAATACGCAATATGAGACAATACTGTTTTTGTTTGCAGTGTGTGTGCGCGCGTAACAATAGCTCTTTGTTAATTGTTATGCAACAAACGCGTTAACAAAGGAATAAAAATTTGCAAAAACAGAATATGCAACGCTACGTAAAGTTGTTTTCTCTGCTGACGAGACTAGTGTATCAGTGTGTCTAATATGCAATAAAACGCTAGCTAACAACAAAAAGTCGAATGTCATCAGACTAAAAACGTTTTGCATTTTATTTCAAATTTTAAAACGGCTTCGTGGCTCCCAGTGTTTGTTTCACTACGTAAAACTGGTCCGAGTGGCTCTTTGAGTAGTAAAGGTTGGCGACCCCTGCCCTAGACCAACGAGCCGATGTGTTAAAAGGCTTGTTCAAAACAGAAAGTTCGAACCTTTGCCATTGTCGTATGTTCACACCTATGTGATGTGTATTGCTTGGAAGGTTTACGCATTTTGAGTCGACTGCAACCTTGTGCGCCCGGCTAGCTCAGTCGGTAGAGCGTTGGACTCTTAATCCAACGGTCGTGTGTTCGAGCCCCACGTAGGGCGATGGTTTGTGCGAAGTATTAGATTGGATAAGAAAAATTTGCAGTTCCGACAAAGTGGCTGATTTGCCTTTTTTCAATTGGTTGGCATGATTTGTACCAAAGCATTTGACACGAAGACAACATTTTGTTTAAGTGGCAATTATATTGCATTGAACAAACAAACTGTTCAAAGATCGAAGTAAGAAACCGTGCGTTCACGCATTTAATTGTTGGTTTGTTTTTTCAAATGATAGATTTGATTCTAACAAATGGAAGCGTACGATATAAGACAGATTGTTTCGATAACCCAGTCATTCAAAATATACTTGTACGTTGCGACCAAAAGTGTTATAGACGGGCTCGTCCGGGATTTGAACCCGGGACCTCTCGCACCCAAAGCGAGAATCATACCCCTAGACCAACGAGCCGATGTGTTAACTGCATCTATACATAAGGCTTGTTCGAAACAGAAAGTTCGAATATTTGCCATTATCGTATGTTCACACCTACGCGATGTGTATTGCTTGGAAGGTTTACGCATTTTGAGTCGACTGCAACCTTGTGCGCCCGTCCAGCTCAGTCGGTAGAGCGTTGGACTCTTGATCCAACGGTCGTGGGTTCGAGCCCCACGTTGGGCGATATTTTGCGCGAAGCATTAGTTTGGATGAGATAGATTTGTAAATCAGGCAAACTAGCTGATTTGGAATTCTTTTCAATTGTTTGGCATGATTTGTACCAAAGTATTTGACATAACCACAACATTTTGTTTAAGTGGCAATCATATTGCATTGGACAAACAAACTGTTCAAAAATCCTTTGCCATTATCGTATGTTCACGGCAATGTGATATGTATTGCTTGGAAGGTTTACGCGTTTTCTGTCGACTGCAACCTTGTGCGCCCACCCAGCTCAGTCGGTAGAGCGTTGGATTCTTAATCCAACGGTCGTGGGTTCGAGCCCCACGTTGGGCGATATTTTGCCCGAAGTATTAGATTGGATGAGATAGAGTTGTAAATCAGGCAATTGGAATTCTTTTCAAGTGTTTGGCATGACTTGTATCAAAGCATTTGACACAAAGACAACGTATTGTTCAAGCGGCAATTTTATTGCATTGAACAAACAAATTGTTCAAAGATCGAAGTAAGAAACCTTGCGTTCACGCATTTAATTGTTGGTTTTTTTTTTCAAATGATAGATTTGATTCTAACAAATGGAAGCGTACGAAATAGGACAGATTGTTTCGATAACCCAGTCATTCAAAATATACTTGTAGGTTGCGACCAAAAGTGTTATAGAAGGGCTCGTCCGGGATTTGAACCCGGGACCAACGAGCCGATGTGTTAACTGCATGTATACATAAGGCTTGTTCAAAACAGAGAGTTCGAATATTTGCCATTATCGTATGTTCACACCTATGCGATGTGTATTGCTTGGAAGGTTTACACATTTTGAGTCGACTGCAACCTTGTGCGCCCGGCTAGCTCAGTCGGCAGAGCGTTGGACTCTTAATCCAACGGTCGTGGGTTCGAGCCCCACGTTGGGCGATATTTTGCGCGAAGCATTAGTTTGGATGAGATAGATTTGTAAATCAGGCAAACTAGCTGATTTGGAATTCTTTTCAAGTGTTTGGCATGATTTGTACCACAGCATTTTACACAAAGACAACGTATTGTTCAAGTGGCAATTTTATTGCATTGAACAAACAAACTGTTCAAAGATCGAAGTAAGAAACCTTGCGTTTACGCATTTAATTGTTTGTTTATGATAGATTTGATTGTAAGACACGGTTATCGATAACCCAATCATTCAAAATATACCTGTACGTTGCGACCAAAAGTGTTGTGAAGGGCTCGTCCGGGATTTGAACCCGGGACCTCTCGCACCCGAAGCGAAAATCATACCCCTAGACCAACGAGCCGATGTGTCAACTGCTCGTATAAACAAGAATTGTTTTAACCAGAAAGTTCGATCCTTTGCCATTATCGAATGTTCACGCCTATGTGATGTGTATTGCTTGGAATGTTTACGCATTTTGTGTCGACTGCAACCTTGTGCGCCCGGCTAGCTCAGTCGGTAGAGCGTTGGACACTTAATCCAACAGCCATGGGTTTGAGCTCTACGTTGGGCGATATTTTGCGCGAAGTATTAGATTGCATGAGACAGATTTGCCAATCAGACAAACTAGCTGATTTGGAATTCATTTCAAGTGTTTGGCATGGCTTGTACCAAAGCATATGACACAAAGACAACATTTTGTTTAAGTTGCAATTATATTGCATGTAACAAACAAACTGTTCAAAGATCGAAGTAAGAAACCTTGCGTTTACCCATTTAATTGTTTGTTTATGATAGATTTGATTGTAAGACACGGAAGCGTACTATATAAGACAGACGTTTATCGATAACCCAATCATTCAAAATATACCTGAACGTTGCGACCAAAAGTGTTGTGAAGGGCTCGTCCGGGATTTGAACCCGGGACCTCTCGCACCCGAAGCGAGAATCATACCCCTAGACCAACGAGCCGATGTGTCAACTGCTCGTATAAACAATAATTGTTTTAACCAGAAAGTTCGATCCTTTGCCATTATCGAATGTTCACGCCTATGTGATGTGTATTGCTTGGAAGGTTTACGCATTTTGTGTCGACTGCAACCTTGTGCGCCCGGCTAGCTCAGTCGGTAGAGCGTTGGACTCTTAATCCAACGGTCGTGGGTTTGAGCTCCACGTTGGGCGATATTTTGCGCGAAGTATTAGATTGGATGAGACAGATTTGCAAATCAGGCAAACTAGCTGATTTGGAATTCATTTCAAGTGTTTGGCATGGCTTGTACCAAAGCATATGACACAAAGACAACATTTTGTTTAAGTTGCAATTATATTGCATGTAACAAACAAACTGTTCAAAGATCGAAGTAAGAAACCTTGCGTTTACGCATTTAATTGTTTGTTTATGATAGATTTGATTGTAAGACACGGAAGCGTACTATATAAGACAGACGTTTATCGATAACTCAATCATTCAAAATATACCTGAACGTTGCGACCAAAAGTGTTGTGAAGGGCTCGTCCGGGATTTGAACCCGGGACCTCTCGCACCAGAAGCGAGAATCATACCCCTATACCAACGAGCCGATGTGTCAACTGCTCGTATAAACAATAATTGTTTTAACCAGAAAGTTCGATCCTTTGTCATTATCGAATGTTCACGCCTATGTGATGTGTATTGCTTGGAATGTTTACGCATTTTGTGTCGACAGCAACCTTGTGCGCCCGGCTAGCTCAGTCGGTAGAGCGTTGGACTCTTAATCCAACGGTCGTGGGTTCGAGCCACATGTTGGGCGATAGTTTGTGCGAAGTATTAGATTGGATCAGAAAAATTTGTAGTTCCGACAAAGCGGCTGATTTGCCTTTTTTCAATTGTTTGGCATGATTTGTACCAAAGCATTTGACACAAAGACAACATTTTGTTTGAGTGGCAATCATATTGCATGTAACAAACAAACTGTTCAAAGATCGAAGTAAGAAACCTTGCGTTTACGCATTTAATTGTTTGTTTATGATAGATTTGATTGTAAGACACGGAAGCGTACTATATAAGACAGACGTTTATCGATAACCCATTCATTCAAAATATACCTGTACGTTGCGACCAAAAGCGTTGTAGAAGGGCTCGTCCGGGATTTGAACCCGGGACCCCTCGCACCCGAAGCGAGAATCATACCCCTAGACCAACGAGCCGATGTGCCAACTGCATGTATGCATAAGGCTTGTTCTAAACAGAAAGTTCGAAACTTTGCCATTATCGTATGTTCACACCTATGTGATGTGTATTGCTTGGAACGTTTACGCATTTTGAGTCGACTGCAACCTTCAGCGCCCGGCTAGCTCAGTCGGTAGAGCGTTGGACTCTTAATTCAACGCTCGTGGTTTGGAGCCCCACGTTGGGCGATATTTTGCCCGAAGTATTAGACTGTATCAGACTGATTCGCAAATCTGACAAACTAGCTGATTTGACTTTCTTATCAAGTGATTGGCATGATTTGTACCAAAGCATTTGACACAACCACAACATTTTGTTTAGGTGGCAATCATATTGCATTGGACAAACAAACTGTTCAAAAATCGAAGTAACCAACGTTGCGTTCAGGCATCAATTGTTTTTTTTTCAAATGATAAATTTGATTGTAACAAATGGAAGCGTATGATATAAGACAGATACGTTTCGATAAACCAGTCATTTAAAATGTACTTGTACGTTGCGACCAAAAGTGTTCTAGAAGGGCTCGTCCGGGATTTGAACCCGGGACCTCTCGCACCCTAAGCGAGAATCATACCCCTAGACCAACGAGCCGATGTGGCAACTGCACGTATAAACAAGAATTGTTTTAACCAGAAACTTCGATCCTTTGCCATTATCGTATGTTCACGCCTATGTGATGTGTATTGCTTGGGAGGTTTACCCGTTTTCTTTCGACTGCAACCTTGTGCGCCCGGCCAGCTCAGTCGGTAGAGCGTTGCACTCTTAATCCAACGGTCGTGGGTTCGAGCCCCACGTTGGGCGATATTTTGCCCGAAGTATTAGATTGGATGAGATAGAGTTGTAAATCAGGCAATTGGAATTCTTTTCAAGTGTTTGTCATGACTTGTATCAAAGCATTTGACACAAAGACAACGTATTGTTGAAGTGGCAATTTTATTGCATTGAACAAACAAACTGTTCAAAGATCGAAGTAAGAAACCTTGCGTTCACGCATTTAATTGTTGGTTTGTTTTTTCAAATGATAGATTTGATTCTATCAAATGGAAGCGTACGATATAAGACAGATTGTTTCGATAACCCAGTCATTCAAAATATACTTGTACGTTGCGACCAAAAGTGTTATAGAAGGGCTCGTCCGGGATTTGAACCCGGGACCTCTCGCACCCAAAGCGAGAATCATACCCCTAGACCAACGAGCCGATGTGTTAATTGCATGTATACATAAGGCTTGTTCAAAACAGAGAGTTCGAAACTTTGCCATTATCGTATGTTCACACCTATGCGATGTGTATTGCTTGGAAGGTTTACGCATTTTGAGTCGACTGCAAGCTTGTGCGCCGGCTAACTCAGTCAGTAGAGCGTTGGACTCTTAATGCAACGGTCGTGGGTTCGAGCCCCTCGTTGGGCGATATTTTGCGCGAAGCATTAGTTTGTATGAGATAGATTTGTAAATCAGGCAAACTAGCTGATTTGGAATTCTTTTCAAGTGTTTGGCATGATTTGTACCACAGCATTTGACACAAAGACAACGTATTGTTCAAGTGGTAATTTTATTGCATTGAACAAACAAACTGTTCAAAGATCGAAGTAAGAAACCTTGCGTTTACGCAATTAATTGTTTGTTTGTGATAGATTTGATTGTAAGACACGGAAGCGTACTATATAAGACTGACGTTTATCGATAACCCAATCATTCAAAACATACCTGTACGTTGCGACCAAAAGTGTTGTAGAAGGGCTAGTCCGGGATTTGAACCCGGGACCTCTCGCACCCGAAGCGAGAATCATACCCCTAGACCGACGAGCCGATGTGTCGACTGCTCGTATAAACAAGAATTGTTTTAACCAGAAAGTTCGATCCTTTGCCATTATCGAATGTTCACGCCTATGTGATGTGTATTGCTTGGAAGGATTACGCATTTTGTGTCGACTGCAACCTTGTGCGCCCGGCTAGCTCAGTCGGTAGAGCGTTGGACTCTTAATCCAACGGTCATGGGTTTGAGCTCCACGTTGGGCGATATTTTGCGCGAAGTATTAGATTGGATGAGACAGATTTGCAAATCAGGCAAACTAGCTGATTTGGAATTCATTTCAAGTGTTTGGCATGGCTTGTACCAAAGCATATGACACAAAGACAACATTTTGTTTAAGTTGCAATTATATTGCATGTAACAAACAAACTGTTCAAAGATCGAAGTAAGAAACCTTGCGTTTACGCATTTAATTGTTTGTTTATGATAGATTTGATTGTAAGACACGGAAGCGTACTATATAAGACAGACGTTTATCGATAACCCAATCATTCAAAATATACCTGTACGTTGCGACCAAAAGTGTTGTGAAGGGCGCGTCCGGGATTTGAACCCGGGACCTCTCGCACCCGAAGCGAGAATCATACCCCTAGACCAACGAGCCGATGTGTCAACTGTTCGTATCAACAAGAATTGTTTTAACCAGAAAGTTCGATCCTTTGCCATTATCGAATGTTCACGCCTATGTGATGTGTATTGCTTGGAAGGTTTACGCATTTTGTGTCGACTGCAACCTTGTGCGCCCGGCTAGCTGTGTCGGTAGAGCGTTGGACTGAGCTAGCCGTGCGCACAAGGTTACAGACTCTTAATCCAACGGTCGTGGGTTCGAGCCCCACGGTGGGCGCTATTTTGCGCGAAGCATTAGAATGGATGAGACAGATTTGTAAATCAGACAAACTAGACACAAAGACAACATTTTGTAGCTGATTTGGAATTCTTTTCAAGTGTTTAGCATGACTTGTATCAAAGCATTTGGTACACAGACAACATTTTGTTTAAGTGGCAATTATATTGCATTGAACAAACAAATCGTTTAAAGATCGAAGTAAGAAACCTTGCGTTCACGCACGTATTGTTCAAGTGGCAATTTTATTGCATTGAACAAACAAACTATTCAAAGATCGAAGTAAGAAACCATGCGTTCACGCATTTAATTGTTGGTTTGTTTTTTCAAATGATAGATTTGATTCTTACAAATGGAAGCGTACGATATAAGACAGATTGTTTCGATAACCCAGTCATTCAAAATATACTTGTACGTTGCGACCAAAAGTGTTATAGAAGGGCTCGTCCGGGATTTGATCCCGGGACCTCTCGCACCCAAAGCGAGAATCATACCCCTAGACCAGGGGTCGCCAACCCGCGGCTTTGGAGCCGCATGCGGCTCTTTGATCCCTCTGATGCGGCTCGGTTTTTAAATTTACCAAATGTTGTACATTTGAATAAAAATTATTAGACGATCATGCCGAACACAAAAGTCGAACACGAAAATTGAAGTGCAGTAGCATGACTGTACTCGCTTGTTGTAGTTACCTGCAACCCCGCCTCTATACCATCAAACGTGAATTCTGAAAGAGGCAAACTGGCGGCGCGCAGGTTAATACGCAATATGAGACAATACTGTTTTTGTTTACAGTGTGTGTGCGCGCGTAACAACAGCTCTTTGTTAATTGTTATGCAACAAACGCGTTAACAAAGGAATAAAAATTTGCAAAAACAGAATATGCAACGCTACGTAAAGTTGTTTTCTCTGCTGACGAGACTAGTGCATCAGTGTGTCTAATATGCAATAAAACACTAGCTAACAACAAAAGTCGAATGTCATCAGACTAAAAACGTTTTGCATTTTATTTCAAATTTTAAAACGGCTTCGTGGCTCCCAGTGTTTGTTTTACTACGTAAAACTGGTCCGAGTGGCTCTTTGAGTAGTAAAGGTTGGCGACCCCTGCCCTAGACCAACGAGCCGATGTGTTAAAAGGCTTGTTCAAAACAGAAAGTTCGAACCTTTGCCATTGTCGTATGTTCACACCTATGTGTTGTGTATTGCTTGGAAGGTTTACGCATTTTGAGTCGCCTGCAACCTTGTGCGCCCGGCTAGCTCAGTCGGTAGAGCGTTGGACTCCAACGGTCGTGGGTTCGAGCCCCACGTTGGGCGATAGTTTGTGCGAAGTATTAGATTGGATAAGAAAAATTTGCAGTTCCGATAAAGTGGCTGATTTGGCTTTTTTCAATTGTTTGGCATGATTTGTACCAAAGCATTTGACTCACAGACAACATTTTGTTTAAGTGGAACAAACAAACTGTTTAAAGATCGAAGTAAGAAACCTTGCGTTCACGCATTTAATTGTTTGTTTATTATAGATTTGATTGTAAGAAACGAAAGCTTACGATATAAGACACTCATGTTTCGATAACCCAATCATTCAAAATATACCTGTACTTTGCGACCTAAAGTGTTGCAGAAGGGCTCGTCCGGGATTTGAACCCGGGACCTCTCGCACCCGAAGCGAGAATCATACCCCTAGACCAACGAGCCGATGTGTCAACTGCACGTATAAACAAGAATTGTTTTAACCAGAAACTTCGATCCTTTGGCATTATCGTATGTTCACGCCTATGTGATGTGTATTGCTTGGAAGGTTTACCCGTTTTCTGTCGACTGCAACCTTGTGCGCCCGGCCAGCTCAGTCGGTAGAGCGTTGGACTCTTAATCCAACGGTCGTGGGTTCGAGCCCCACGTTGGGCGATATTTTGCCCGAAGTATTAGATTGGATGAGATAGAGTTGTAAATCAGGCAATTGGAATTCTTTTCAAGTGTTTGTCATGACTTGTATCAAAGCATTTGACACAAAGACATCGTATTGTTGAAGTGGCAATTTTATTGCATTGAACAAACAAACTGTTCAAAGATCGATGTAAGAAACCTTGCGTTCACGCATTTAATTGTTGGTTTGTTTTTTCAAATGATAGATTTGATTCTATCAAATGGAAGCGTACGATATAAGACAGATTGTTTCGATAACCCAGTCATTCAAAATATACTTGTACGTTGCGACCAAAAGTGTTATAGAAGGGCTCGTCCGGGATTTGAACCCGGGACCTCTCGCATCCAAAGGGAGAATCATACCCCTAGACCAACGAGCCGATGTGTTAACTGCATGTATACATAAGGCTTGTTCAAAACAGAAATTCGAATATTTGCCATTATCGTATGTTCACACCTATGCGATGTGTATTGCTTGGAAGGTTTACGCATTTTGAGTCGACTGCAACCTTGTGCGCCCGTCCAGCTCAGTCGGTAGAGCGTTGGATTCTTGATCCAACGGTCGTGGGTTCGAGCCCCACGTTGGGCGATATTTTGCGCGAAGCATTAGTTTGGATGAGATAGATTTGTAAATCAGGCAAACCAGCTGATTTGGAATTCTTTTCAAGTGTTTGGCATGATTTCTACCAAAGCATTTGACACAACCACAACATTTTGTTTAGGTGGCAATCATATTGCATTGGACAAACAAACTGTTCAAAAATCGAAGTAACCAACGTTGTGTTCAGGCATCAATTGTTTTTTTTTTTTTTCAAATGAAAAATTTGATTGTAACAAATGGAAGCGTATGATATAAGACAAATACGTTTCGATAAACCAGTCATTTAAAATGTACTTGTACGTTGCGACCAAAAGTGTTCTAGAAGGGCTCGTCCGGGATTTGAACCCGGGACCTCTCGCACCCTAAGCGAGAATCATACCCCTAGACCAACGAGCCGATGTGTCAACTGCACGTATAAACAAGAATTGTTTTAACCAGAAACTTCGATCCTTTGCCATTATCGTATGTTCACGCCTATGTGATGTGTATTGCTTGGAATTTTTACGCGTTTTCTGTCGACTGCAAACTTGTGCGCCCGGCTAGCTCAGTCGGTAGAGTGTTGGACTCTTAATCCAACGGTCGTGGGTTCGAGCCCCACGTTGGGCGATAGTTTGTGCGAAGTATTAGATTGGATCAGAAAAATTTGCAGTTCCGATAAAGTGGCTGATTTGGCTTTTTCAATTGTTTAGCATGATTTGTACCAAAGCATTTGACACAAAGACAACATTTTGTTTAAGTGGCAATCATATTGCATGTAACAAACAAACTGTTCAAAGATCGAAGTAAGAAACCTTGCGTTTACGCATTTAATTGTTTGTTTATGATAGATTTGATTGTAAGACACGGAAGCGTACTATATAAGACAGACGTTTATCGACAACCCAATCATTCAAAATATACCTGTACGTTGCGACCAAAAGTGTTGTAGAAGGTCTCGCCCGGGATTTGAACCCGGGACCTCTCGCACCCGAAGCGAGAATCATACCCCTAGACCAACGAGCTGATGTGTCAACTGCACGTATAAACAAGAATTGTTTTAACCAGAAAGTTCGAACCTTTGCCATTGTCGCATGTTCACACCTATGTGATGTGTATTGCTTGGAAGGTTTACGCATTTTGAGTCGACTGCAACCTTGTGCGCCCGGCTTCTGGTTATAACAATTCTTGTTTATACGTGCAGTTGACACATCGGCTCGTTGGTCTAGGGGTATGATTCTCACTGATGGTGCGAGAGGTCCCGGGTTCAAATCCCGGACGAGCCCTTTTATAACACTTTTGGTCGCAACGTACAAGTACATTTTAAATGACTGGGTTATCGATAAACGTCTGTCTTTTATCGTACGTTTCCGTGCCTTACAATCAAATCTATCATTTGAAAAAAACAAACCAACAATTAAATACGTGAACTCAAGGTTTCTAACTTCGATCTTTGAACAGTTTGTTTGTTACATGCAATATAATTCCCACTTAAACAAAATGTTGTCTTCGTGTCAAATGCTTTGGTACAAGCCATGCCAAACACTTGAAAAGAATTCCAAATCACCTAGTTTGCCTGATTTACAAATCTGTCTCATCCAATCTAATAATTGGCACAAAATATCGCCCAACGTGGGTCTCGAACCCACGACCGTTGGATTAAGAGTACAACGCTCTACCGACTGAGCTAGCCGGGCGCACAAGGTTGCAGTCGACTCAAAATGCGTAAACCTTCCAAGCAATACACATCACATAGGTGTGAACATGCGATAATGGCAAAGGATCGAACTTTCTGGTTAAAACAATTCTTGTTTATACGTGCAGTTGACACATCGGCTCGTTGGTCTAGGGCAGGGATGGCGAACCACTGACCCGCGGGTCACAAAGTGACCCACCACGTGAATTCCGGTGACCCACTTGTAATTTCACAAATTTATACTGATTACTATAGGTAGGGTTACCAGACTTCCAAGATTAAAAAGCAACACAACAGTTAACTTTAGACTTCCTAATGTCTTAAAATACAGATTGTTGAGTCAATTGTGAGGCAACAGAAATGTTTATTTAAACGTAAACGATTTGTTGTACCTTTGTTGATGCTGTTCGGTTCCACATATTTATGCGAATCTTTGTTTTCACACATGAATTTCATAAAATCGAGTGCCAGGAATCGTCTCAGCTATGATAGGACTACTGCGCGTAATAAACTGAAAACTACCTAGGATTGCAAGACTTGCAGAAAGATGCTGCAACAAGTATCTTAGCACTGACATGTAGTAAAATATGTGACCCACTTTGTTTTCTTTCCGAATTTTAATATCATGTTTGACCCATTCAACTAAAAAGGTTTGCCATCCCTGGTCTAGGGGTATGATTCTCGCTTAGGGTGCGAGAGGTCCCGGGTTCAAATCCCGGACGAGCCCTTCTATAACACTTTTGGTCGCAACGTACAAGTACATTTTAAATGACTGGGTTATCGATACACGTCTGTCTTATATCGTACGCTTCCATTTGTTAGAATCAAATCTATCATTTGAAAAAAACGAACAAACAATTAAATGCGTGAACGCAACGTTTCTTACTTTGATCTTTAAACAGTTTGTTTGTTCAATGCAATATAATTGCCACTTAAACAAAATGTTGTCTTTGTGTCAAATGCTTTGGTACAAATCATGCCAAAGAATTGAAAAAAAGCCAAATCAGCCACTTTATCGGAACTGCAAATTGTTCTTATCCAATCCAATACTTCGCACAAACTATCGCCCAACGTGGGGCTCGAAACCCACGAATCTATCATTTCAAAAAACAAACCAACAATTAAATGCGTGAACGCAAGGTTTCTTACTTCGATCTTTGAACAGTTTGTTTGTTCAATGCAATATGATTGTCACTTAAACAAAATGTTGTTTTTGTGTCAAATGCTTTGAAACAAGTCATGCCAAACGCTTGAAACGAATTCCAAATCAGCCAGTTGGTTGGAATTACATATCTGTCTTATTCAATCTAATACTTCGCACAAATGCGCAAACCTTCCGAGCAATACACATCACATAAGCGTGAACATACGATAATGACAAAGGATCGAACTTTCGGTTTTGAACAAGCCTTATGTATACATGCAGTTAACACATCGGCTCGTTGGTCTAGGGCAGGGGCGGGCAACATACGGCCCGCGGGCCGGATCCGGCCCGCGACGGAATTTTAAGCGGCCCGCAGACAGTATCCGGTCTTACATGATAATGTGGCCGGCGGCCACAGTCTGCCACAATCCCCCACTACTTGCTTACTACGTCAAATTATAGTTGTAACGGACAGTAACGCTCCCCGATAGTAAAAAACTTTCTCGCCGTTGTTACCATTGCACCATACGTCCATTGTTACGACATAACTGCCAACCTTGTGTGTGGCCTGCTTTCACGGTTTCCTTTGTTTCCACACGCCTAATTAGTGTTTCAGCAGTATCAAAGTCTGTGGTGTATGCATTAAATTTCCTGTGGTAAATAATTTTATGTTTGTCAGTTAGATTGTTTGGACTGTATTGTAATTGTGACGTTCTTGATTGTATTTGGTTTAGGTGGTCAAAAATCCGTTTTAAATCACTGGATAAATACGCGATTAATGTATCGATTCAGGAATCCGGCCCGCCAAGTACTTCATTTTCCCATATCAGGCCCGCCGACTGGGGAAGTTGCCCGCCTCTGGTCTAGGGGTATGATTCTCGCTTTGGGTGCGAGAGGTCCCGGGTTCTAATCCCGGACAAGCCCTTCTACGACACTTTTGGTCGCAACGTACAAGTATATTTTGAATGACTGAATTATCGAAACATATCTGTCTTATATCGTACGCTTCCGTGTCTTACAATCAAATCTATCATTCGAAAAAAAAAAAAAGTAAATGCGTGAACGCAATGTTTCTTAATTCGATCTTTAAACAGTTTGTTTGTTCAATGCAATATGATTGCCACTTAAACAAAATATTGTCTTTGTGTCAAATGCTTTGATACAAGTCATGCCAAACATTTGAAAAGAATTCAAATCAGCTAGTTTGTCTGATTTACAAATCTGTCTCATCCAATCTTATGCTTCGCGCAAAATATCGCCAAGCGTGGGGCTCGAACCCACGACCGTTGGATTAAGAGTCCAACGCTCTACCGACTGAGCTAGCCGGGCGCTCAATGTGGCAGTCGACACAAAATGCGTAAACCTTCCAAGCAATACACATCACATAGGCGTGAACATACGATAATGGCAAAGGATCGAACTTTCTGGTTAGAACAATTCTCGTTTATACATGCAGTTGGCACATAGGCTCGTTGGTCTAGGGGTATGATTCTCGCTTAGGGTGCGAGAGGTCCCGGGTTCAAATCCCGGACGAGCCCTTCAACAACACTTTTGGTCGCAACGTACAAGTATATTTTGAATGACTGAATTATCGAAACATATCTGTCTTATATCGTACGCTTCCGTGTCTTACAATCAAATCTATCATTCGAAAAAAAAAAAAAAAGTAAATGCGTGAACGCAATGTTTCTTAATTCGATCTTTAAACAGTTTGTTTGTTCAATGCAATATGATTGCCACTTAAACAAAATATTGTCTTTGTGTCAAATGCTTTGATACAAGTCATGCCAAACATTTGAAAAGAATTCAAATCAGCTAGTTTGTCTGATTTACAAATCTGTCTCATCCAATCTTATGCTTCGCGCAAAATATCGCCAAGCGTGGGGCTCGAAGCCACGACCGTTGGATTAAGAGTCCAACGCTCTACCGACTGAGCTAGCCGGGCGCTCAATGTTGCAGTCGACACAAAATGCGTAAACCTTCCAAGCAATACACATCACATAGGCGTGAACATACGATAATGGCAAAGGATCGAACTTTCTGGTTAGAACAATTCTCGTTTATACATGCAGTTGGCACATAGGCTCGTTGGTCTAGGGGTATGATTCTCGCTTAGGGTGCGAGAGGTCCCGGGTTCAAATCCCGGACGAGCCCTTCTACAACGCTTTTGGTCGCAACGTACAAGTATATTTTGAATGACTGGGATATCGAAACATATCGGTCTCATACCGTACGCATCCGTGTCTTACAATCAAATCAATCATTAGAAAAAACAAACCAACAATTAAATGCGTGAACGCAACGTTTCTTACTTCGATCTTTGAACAGTTTGTTTGTTCAATGCAATATAATTACCACTTAAACAAAATGTTGTCTTTGTGTCAAATGCTTTGAAACAAGTCATGCCAAACGCTTGAAAATAATTCCAAATCAGCCAGTTTGTTGGAATTGCAAATCTGTCTTATTCAATCTAATACTTCGCACAAAATATCACCCAACTTGGGGCTGGAAACCCACGACCGTTGGATTAAAAGTCCAACGCTCTACCGACTGAGCTAGCCGCGCGCACAAGGTTGCAGTCGACTCAAAGTGCGTAAACCTTCCAAGCAATACACATCACATAAGCGTGAACATACGATAATGACAAAGGTTCGAACTTTCTGTTGATAACAACCCTTATGCATACATGCAGTTGACACATCGGCTCGTTGGTCTAGGGGTAGGATTCTCGCTTTGGGTGCGAGAGGTCCCGGATTTAAATCCCGGGCGAGCCCTTCTACGACAGTTTTGATCGTAACGTACAAGTATGTTTTGAATGACTGGGTTATCGAAACATATCTGTCTTACATCGTACGCTTCCGTGTCTTACAATCAAATTTTTGTCTTACAATCTAACATTTGAAAAAACAAACAAACAATTAAATGAGTGAACTCAACGTTTCTTACTTCGATTTTCAAACAGTTTGTTTGTTCAATGCAATATAATTACCACTTAAACAAAATGTTGTCTTTGTGTCAAATGCTTTGATACAAGTCATGCCAAACATTTGAAAAGAATTCCAAATCAGTTAGTTTGCCCGATTTACAAATCTGCCTCATCCAAACTAATGATTCGCGCAAAATATCGGCCAACGTGGGGCTCGAACCCACGACCGTTGGATTAAGAGTCCAACGCTCTACCGACTGAGCTAGCCGCGCGCACAAGGTTGCAGTCGACTCAAAGTGCGTAAACCTCCCAAGCAATACACATCACATAAGCGTGAACATACGATAATGACAAAGGTTCGAACTTTCTGTTGATAACAACCCTTATGCATACATGCAGTTGACACATCGGCTCGTTGGTCTAGGGGTAGGATTCTCGCTTTGGGTGCGAGAGGTCCCGGATTTAAATCCCGGGCGAGCCCTTCTACGACAGTTTTGATCGTAACGTACAAGTATGTTTTGAATGACTGGGTTATCGAAACATATCTGTCTTACATCGTACGCTTCCGTGTCTTACAATCAAATTTTTGTCTTACAATCTAACATTTGAAAAAACAAACAAACAATTAAATGAGTGAACTCAACGTTTCTTACTTCGATTTTTATACAGTTTGTTTGTTCAATGCAATATAATTACCACTTAAACAAAATGTTGTCTTTGTGTCAAATGCTTTGATACAAGTCATGCCAAACATTTGAAAAGAATTCCAAATCAGTTAGTTTGTCCGATTTACAAATCTGCCTCATCCAAACTAATGATTCGCGCAAAATATCGGCCAACGTGGGGCTCGAACCCACGACCGTTGGATTAAGAGTCCAACGCTCTACCGACTGAGCTAGCCGGGCGCACAAGCTTGCACTCGACTCCAAATGCTTGAACACTTTAGGAATGACACATCACTTAAGCGTGAACGTACGACAATGGCAAAGGTTCGAACATTCTGTTTATATTGGCAATAGTTCGAACTTTCTGTTTAGAACAAGCCTTATGTATATGTGCAGTTAACACATCGGCTCGTTGGTCTAGGGGTATGATTCTCGCTTTTGGGTGCGAGAGGTCCCGGGTTCAAATCCCGGACTAGCCCTTCTACAACACGTTTGGTCGCAACGTACAAGTATATTTTAAATGACTGGGTTATCGAAACATATCGGTCTTATCGCTTCCGTGTCTTACAATCAAATCTATCATTTGAAAAAACAAACAAACAATTAAATGAGTGAACGCAACGTTTTATACGTCGAACTTCAAACAGTTTGTTTGTTCAATGCAATATGATTGTCACCTGAAAAAAATGTTGTCTTTGTGTCAAATGCTTTGGAACAAGTCATGCCAAACGCTTGAAAAGAATTCCAAATCAGCCAGTTTGTCGGAACTACAAATCTGTCCTATCCAATCTAATACTTCGCACAAAATATCGCCCAACGTGGGGCTCGAACCCACGACCGTTGGATTAAGAGTCCAACGCTCTACCGACTGAGCTAGCCGGGCGCATAACGTTGCAGTCAACTCAAAAAGCGTAAACCTTCCAAGCAATACACATCATATAAGCGTGAAGATACGATAATGACAAAGGTTCGAACATTCTGTTTAGAACAAGCCTTATGTATACTAGCAGTTAACACATTGGCTCGTTGGTCTAGGACAGACCTGAGCATTTTACGGCCCGCGGGCCACATCCGGCCCGTTGGCTGTCCCTGTTCGGCCCGCGTGACGTTTAAGTGAATTAAAACATCAATCCAATATAGATCTATATATGCTGTGCATGAAATACGGCAATTTTGCTGTTATTTTAAAAAGACATTTGTTATGTATGATTACGTAAAGTGATGCACGTGCGTAGGCGAACAGCTACGTGTGATGCTGGTCAAAATCGTCATGAAACACAAGTTGGTCAACCCATTGTTATGCGATAGAGCCTATAGTGCTCTTTTGTGTCAAAATAATACAGCGTGGATGCGAAAAACACAAAAATCTGATTTTTACAAACTGGAAAGCTTAAACGCAAATTTGATCATCTTAATTGAATAAACACTTTGGGTTTTAACATTTCAGCGTAATATTGCAAGCTAATCGTTGTTTTTCATGTCAATTTGCCCGATTATTTTTTATGCAAACTATAAATATTTGCATTACAACGCTCAATGTTGAATAAAGTTTAACCAAGTAATCGTTGGTTTGGCCCTCGGACATAAGTCAGGTTTCTTATGTGGCCCGTTTTAAAAATTAATTGCCCACCCCTGGTCTAGGGGTATGATTCTCGCTTTGCGTGCGAGAGGTCCCGGGTTCAAATCCCGGACGAGCCCTTGTACAACAGTTTTGATCGCAACGTACAAGTATATTTTGAAAGACTAGGTTATCGAAACATATCTGTCTTATGTCGTACGCTTCCGTGTCTTACAATCAAATCTATCATTTGAAAAGAATGAGCTAGCCGATCGCACAAGTTTGCAGTCGACTCAAAATGCTTGAACACCTAAGGAAAGCCTCATCACTTAAGCGTGAATGTACGATAATGACAAAGGTTCGAACTTTCTGTTTAGAACAGTGTTTCTCAATCTGGGGGTCGCGACCCCCCAAGGGGTCGCCAAGCACTTTTGAGGGGGTCGCGGAGACGTAACCGAACACGGAATACTTTATCTGTATCATAAAAACTTTCCCTGTGACTTTTGTTTAGCATGTAGTAACTCACACGACCGTTTGATTTAGAACGGGCGCAACATTATTTGCGATTGTATACTTCTATAATTGCGGGTTTTGGTTTTTCTTAACATAAAAAAAACACGAAATAGTGAAATAGTTAGTGAAAAAAAGGGGTTTTCCGGAATACAGCAAAACGCCGAAATATTGCAGCCACGTTAAGATTGCAAATGTGTGATGAACACAATCAACACATGCTGGTAGTTAAACTTCTTGTGTGTGTGCGTATGTATAGGGGTCGCGTGGTGTTAGAAAATCTCTAAAGGGGGTCGCATAGTAAAAAAGGTTGAGAACCACTGGTTTAGAACAACCCTTATGTATACACACAGTTGACACATCGGCTCGTTGGTCTAGGGGTATGATTCTCGCTTCGGGTGCGAGAGGTCCCGGGTTCAAATCCCGGACGAGCCCTTCTACAACACTTTTGGTCGCAACGTACAGGTATATTTTGAATGATTGGGTTATCGATAAACGTCTGTCTTATATAGTACGCTTCCGTGTCTTACAATCAAATCTATCATAAACAAACAATTAAATGCGTAAACGCAAGGTTTCTTACTTCGATCTTTGAACAGTTTGTTTGTTCAATGCAATATAATTTCCACTTAAACAAAATGTTGTCTTTGTGTCGAATGCTTTGATACAAGTTATGCCAAACACTTGAAAAGAATTCCAAATCAGCCAGTTTGTCGGAACAAAATCAGTCTTATCCAATCAAATACTTCGCACAAAATGTCGCCCAACGTGGGGCTCGAACCCACGACCGTTGGATTAAGAGTCCAACGCTCTACCGACTGAGCTAGCCGGGCGAACAAGGTTGCAGTCGACTCAAAATGCGTAAACCTCCCAAGCAATACACATCATATATGGGTGAACATACGATAATGGCAAAGGTTCGAACTTTCTGTTTATAATAACCATTGTGTATACATGCAGTTGACACATCGGCTCGTTGGTCTATGGCAGTGGTTCTCAAACTTTTTGAGCATGCGGCACATTAAGTCCAACGCTCTACCGACTGAGCTAGCCGGGCGAACAAGGTTGCAGTCGACTCAAAATGCGTAAACCTCCCAAGCAATACACATCATATATGGGTGAACATACGATAATGGCAAAGGTTCGAACTTTCTGTTTATAATAACCATTGTGTATACATGCAGTTGACACATCGGCTCGTTGGTCTATGGCAGTGGTTCTCAAACTTTTTGAGCATGCGGCACATTAAAAAACTACAATTTTCTTTTGCGGCACACTTCGCAGGTAAACATAAAAAACTTGTTCAAAGAATGTTAATTTTTAACTTTATTCCGGTGGCTATGGATGTTTTTCATTACCAATAAAAATGGTCTATGGGTATGATTCTCGCTTTGGGTGCGAGAGGTCCCGGGTTCAAATCCCGGACGAGCCCTTCTACAACAGTTTCGCAACGTACAAGTATATTTTGAATGACTGGGTTATCGAAACATAAAGGCCGCGCTGGATCGAATCGAACGAACACACAATAATGTTTTGTATCTGTTTTTATCTGTTGGCATTGCTTTTTGTTGTACTTTTGTTGGTGTGTTATTATCACACTGTATTTTTGTTTGTCTCTTGTTTTATACAGTATCATGCTGTGTTGTGATTAGTTGTTTTGTGTTTGTTTTACTTTGTGTTTCATTGATTAATTTTCTGCTTTATAAATAGTCTTATTTTCAACATATTTGTTTGCCCATTTTTATTTTTGTCATACTAAATTTGATACCGGACATACAAACGATAAAAGATTACATAAACACTGTACTAGCGCCAAACGTCTAGAAAGCTAGTTGTTTCTGTTTGTTTTGTCCTGTATAATTGTTTTCGTTCGTATAATATTTGTCGTTCTGTGTTTGCAATTTTTGTTTTGCGTCTCTCTTTTTATTTGTGTTTGTTTGTCTTTCTGTCTGCGTTGATATTTGTCGTATCCAATAAATTCTTGTTTGTATTTCTTTCTGTATCTGTCTTAGGTCTGTTTAGTTTTGTCTTTTATCCTTTGTTTTTTTGTGTTTCACTGTTCTCATGTTTTTTTTTATCTCTTCTCGAGCTCTTTTGGTTTGTCCGTTTGCCATAAATCGCTTTCATTAGAATTGTTGAAGGTGTCGTGCAATTTTTTTAAATGTTTTATTTGTTTTGCATAAATAAGACTACTATTAGTGAAACCAGTCTGTGGCATCTATAAAGCTCTTTGGCGCTAAACCGTTGTTACGGGTTTCAGGCCGTTTTTAAGATAGATAGGCAGTTTTGGTATTGTGCAGAAATAAATGATTGAATTATGTTTAACATCGCCATCTAAATAGACTTTTGAACAGTTCCAAAATTCTGTCAAAAAAACTTAAAATTACCAACCACACATGTTTGTCTTGTTTTATTACATCTTAAATGTACGTTATGCCCGAGGCCCCTAGTTTATCATAATTTCTTCTTGATCGAGATGATCGCAGCGCCCTTGATGTGTGCAGTCTAGGCAGTTGGCGAATACTGCAATAAAAACAACGTTATTCTCATCAAAAGAAAACTTTAAAAAGTTTGGCTTTGTGGGTATGAAATCTACTTACTCCGTGTCGTTAAAAAGTCACTGCAGTCCTTTCTGCAGAAGCAGTGCGCCTGTTGACACAAAATAAATACCAACTTTATTCATTAAACCAAAAATGCAGTGAATGACTTATCGTATTATTTGCTAAATATACGATTTTCCACAACTAAAGAAGATTTCTAGTGCAGTCAAACTTATCACGATTGAAGTGGGTTTCCTAATAAGCTTCGTCCGGTTAACCATAGGCTATATTACATGTACTACTTTGACCACATAAGGTCGGTTTCGTAACAAGCTTAGTGCATCTTCAAACGATAAGCACTTAACACAAATCGTAAGCTTTGGACATTGCAGATGGTTTCGTCATACCGATGAGTGTTCTTTGCAGATTTGTGGTTGATCAACTCGCTGACGGCTTCTGACGTAAATTTACCTCAAAAGATTTTGATCAAAAACGCGGCTGTCCGTTAATGTACGTCGAGACCAAACAGTACAAGCAGCAATTGCGTGATAGGCGCGTGTCTGGAGCGACGCTTGGCGGGCATTAAACTTGATTATGTGAAGTAACAAAGGCGACTTTTCTAGCAAATGCTTGAGGTAGTTATAACGTATAATTGTTAGCTAAAGTTTTAAGTGATTATTGTGCATGAGTTGCAGCAGTAAATTTTGTGCATCAGTTTATATTGTGCGTAAGTTGAAACATTACTTTCAATGTAATTCGTTATTGATGCTGTTGAGACCTCGCAGCAGACAAGACAATGCAATTGTGCGCAATTATTGAAACAATTAACAAAAGCCCGCACGTGATTGCCGGGTGCACTAAAAGTGTTGAGTGCAGTTTTATAACTTTGTCGAAAAACAGTTAGGCTAAAATTGTTCTCTAAGTGCTGTTTAATAGATTTTAAATTAACTGTTTATTGTTAAGTTTCCTCAATACCTTTTATTTGCTGGTGCGTCGCAAGTCCAGAAAACTTTTCCAGAGGCGTCGCAACAAAAAAAGTTTGAGAACCACTGCTTTACAGCATGAAAACATTAAGTATTTTCTTGAAACGAAATTCGAACAGTTACCATTGTCTGCTACGAACTCGTAGCGAAATCATGTCTGGTATCCTCGCGACACGTTCTTTAGTGATTGAACATTTAAAACAGCCTAATCTGCACCTGTCTAGCATACACTACGCGTTAATAAAAATTTGTAAATATTTTTGCAGTGTTTGTGCCTTATGTTCAAAAATAGGCCAATCCAGTGAACAATTCGCAGCATATATATATCCTTCACAACTTCGCAAGACCAAGTGGTTGATAGATTCAGCCTATGTATGGGATAGCTTCAAGGGTAATACATTTTGCAATAACATGGATCTGATAACGCGTTAATTTATCATATCCACAACCTTAAATAGAAAATATGTGTAAAGCCACTTATCTAAGATAAACCACTGCTAATTCGAGCGTAGACCAAAATGCCTGGTCTGTATCGAGTTCAAACATTGGGCGATATTGTGCTGTGTGAACTATTGTAAGTATGCGATAGTTTTTGCAAACCATATAAGGTTGAAGGCTTGTCTTTATTTTCGAGTGTTTTCTGTTGTCTATGGACTATACACTACAGTAGTTTGGGGAAAGCATTCGGTTTGAAGTCTTACCTGAATCGAAATAATAGTAGGCTATCAACTAGCTCGTAATTTGTCGAAGAAAACTGCAAAGTATCAGATTTTTGTTGCTGACATCCTAAAGTATATTGCCTAAACAGCATCAGAAGCCTCAGCGAACAATCATACAAAATACACATCGATGAAAACGCATTCTAGAAATATTCTACTCTAAAAATATATAAAGCATATATTATAGAGTTAATATGGCTGCAGCAAGTCAAGTAAACGCCCAGTGAAAACACTGCGGCATGAAACCTTGCTTAGTGACCCACTAACTAAAAACACTGCAAGTTAGAGCATCTTAGGCGGGATAATAAGTAAAATAAACGCCTTTTGCGTCCGATAAATGCACAACAAAGGTTTTCTATTGCCTCGTATCGCCCTCTTTGTTCAGCATTTAAAGAATTCGCATAAAAAGATCCGTAAAACACCTGTCTGTGCGGACAGATTGTTGGAGGCCTTGAGTAAGCGCGTTTCTACTCTCCCCTCGTGTGACGTTCCGCGCTCGTAACCGGGGCGCGTTCACGGAACGTTACAACTTATTTTAGGAAATGTCTAATTTGCCGCACACATCTTTGAGCGCCAATAGCCGACTTTTCGTGTTGCTTGCCAAATATGTATTGGAGCACGATGCCAAGTAACGAAAGGCGTCTGGAATTCGGGCTCTAATTAAAACCTGTCATACTTCAGCACGAATATGTTAACAAAGTAAACAAAAACGCCCTAATGAAAAATTTTGAATTTTGCAATTTATTTGTTTATTTTGTCCTTCCTTCTGAAAATAGATTTGGATTTTAGTTCTAACAAATTACACATTCCTGTTATTCATTGCTGTACACCAGGGGTGGGGAACCTACTTAGTATCGCGGGCCGCATGATTTGCGCAACATTTTCGGGCGGGCCTAATATTTTTTATTTTCCGATTCCGTGTAAAAATACCCTAAGCACACAAGTGGTTTTATATTTCATCGCTCCAGATTTGATTTTTCCTTTGCGGCCACTGTGGATATTTTGGTTAGTTTGTTGCTGTAACGTACGAAATATCGTCAAATCGGAAGAAAATTTGGGACAATTTTGCTTTCAACAAACGTGCTGGCGATACAGCAACAAAACGTGCCTCCAAACTGCAAACAGTTTTGGTTAGTGCCGAATTGTTTATGACGTCAAACAAACAATTGTTAGCCAGTGAATGTTGGGCCATTGTTGTGTGTAAATGTATTGTAATAAATGGTGTTAACCTTGACAAAACATTTTCTTAAAATTGCTAAGCCAATGATAAACGTTACAGCAACGTGTTGAAAATGCCAACTTAACATTATGTAAAACATCGATTGTGACGAACGTTGCATTCTATGGAAAGTTTGTTTGACTTTGAATTTGAGTTCTTGTAGTTGCTCGCATTAGTGACGTCATATTTTATGTCCGCCACCTTGCATTTTTGTAAAACTCGGCGCCTATGGTTGAATGTTTAGAAAAGGATGGCGTCATATTGTGGAATGGGGAGATAACCAGTAATGTCGAGGTCATTTGTACATGAACATTTTATTGTTTATATGCTATGTTGTATACTGTAATTTAACAAAATTGTGACGGGCCACATTAAAAAAGCAAGCGGGCCGCAGGTTCCCCACCCCAGCTGTACACAAATCTCGACAACTGTAGTTTTCCAAAAAACAGTTGAAATTTGATCTAATTTCAAAACGGTTTACAAATAATTAAAATGACCCATGCAGTGGCGTAGCAGCCACTTGGCGGTTCTGGCTCTGCGCCAAGGGCGGCAGGCTGCAAGGGGGCGGCAAAATGACTTAAGGGGACACTTCTGGATAAAAGTCAATATTTTTCAAAAGACGTTTTTTGTTCTTATAAAAAAGGAAATTTTATCAGGATTCTGAATCTGTAAGCCTTTTTTCATAATTCAAATTATTTATTTGTCAAAACTCACTTCAAAGTGAGGCACCTAAGACCTTCAGGGGCACCCCCAGTTGTAAAGCACACATAACATGGTTGTCTCTTACAAACACAAGTCCCTTGAGGAAAAAAAATAACTCAAACAGCTAGATTTAACCATTTCCAACAGGTTTTCGCTGGAGCGAGAAACTGATCTTTGTTTTTCTGGTGAACTCAGTATCAGTGAGGTTGTGGTATGAGAAGGTGTTGCTCTTTGTGCTAGGAATTTTTCGAGCTAGAAAAAGCTTTACTCAGGATTATATTTTTCTAGGCAAACACTTGGCTTAGTGAACCAGTAGCCTACTTGCTCATTAACAGATACTTTTGACTCTATTACTATAGCATAGCTTAGCCTACCAATACTGTTGTCAATAACTGCAAAAATAAAAGCCGTGAGTGGAGTTTCTCAAAGCTAAAAATGATAAAGTCTTATTTACGTTCTACCATGAATGATGATCGGCTATCAGCTCTATCGATTCTTTCTAGAGAAAGAGACTACGTTCAAAAACTTGATCTCGAAGATATTATCGCTGATTTTGCTTCGGCGAAAGCTCGAAAAGTTCAATTTTGATGCAACTATTGATCTTTTATTTGCCTGATACATTTGTTCTCCATTTTTTGTCATTTATTTTTGGCCTTAACGCTGAGACAGTGAGGCTTCTTTCTCGAGCAATATAGAACTTCTGAGACGCGGCACATTATTTGTAATTATTTTTATTGAAAAGATTGCTTGAACATGAAACTATTTTAAAATTTGCTGCAGTCTACTTAGGGCGGCATTTTCAACGAAAGCCAGGGGCGGCAGCATATGCTCCTACGCCACTGGACCCATGGACATTTCAGACGCATGAAACTGTAATCAAAATAAAATGATTTCAAATCGCCCAACTCAACGATAAAAATTGACCGGATCAATTAAATCAGAAAAAAGATACAAATCTTTAAAAAACAAAAGCTTTTTGTTAAAAAGAGGGTTGTTAATCAATTTACTTTTATTTTTCACTACAATTCCGAAAGTTTCATGCAGATGCTTATATATTTTTTGCCCGCGTGAGTGCATACGACCACCCTGGTTGCCATTTGAAATCATATGCGGGATGCCAGTTAAATCACATTCATTGCTTTTTTTTCAATCTAAGACTTCAGTAAGTGAAATATAAGCCTCAGTAAGTTGAGTCAGACTGTGTGAGACTGAACGTATCACACGCTTGCTAACATATTTTAGAACATTGGTTTTGTTTTTGACATACCGTAAAGTATCTAGCTTGGTTCTGTACAAAACATATCTTCGTTTCATATGCGGAGAGCATTATTTGCAACGAAGATTTCTTTTGATAAGTTTAGTGACACATCATTGCATGAAGTATTTATTGTTGCATGAGTGATGGCGTCGCAAATGAACAGCAGTTGCCGACATAAAACGACGTTGAATGATAGTAAATTACGTGTATATCAATGAACGATGAAAACTGTATGTCATTTTTTAACCGATATAGATAAACTGAGCAAAACATTTTAACAGGTCAAGTATTCGTGGCGCAGTGAGACATGACCGTGCCACTTGGTGGGAAGAATTCGAATTTTGTGGGCAGTGATTGGTAGATAGAACATGTTGGTAACTGGGCTTTCTCGGTCGCTGTTGCCACTGAAGAGCTGTGGAAAAAATACAATAAAATCAAATAAAAATACTTTTAAAAATACCGATTTTCTTCAGGTTTACTAATAAACCATTGTAATATTTATGTTTTAGCCTAACTTTTAACAGAAAATTTAGTGGAAAATGCTAAAATGTGCTGTTTTCGCATTCAAGCAAACAGGCAAAAAGTCGAAATCTTTAGTAGAAAAAACTTAGTTTTCACTTACTATTGCTGTTCCTGAATTGTCGTTCACAGTTTTCCATGTCAGATCAGCAGCCAAATACGAGACCTTGAATTCTGTCACCCACTGGTCAAGACTATCCCGTCCCTGGGTTATGACCCCAGTAATCGTTGTAGCTTTCCCTAAGGCCACTTCAATCCATTGATTAGCATTATCTGCGTACCAGAAGAAATATTGATTTCACAAAAGTCTACTACTAGGGCCATTTTTAAGCAAATACATAATTGAAGAAGGCCCAGTAGAGCGTTAATTAACACTTTAAAATATACTTTGCAGATACTTAAAATATGATTTGGTGCATGGTATTTTTATGCAGGGCAAACCATCATATGAAATAAAAACTTTCCACAAAACAAACGTACTTTTTGATACTTTCACTTTACATGGACATTATGAAATTAACGTTTCCTGTATTCCTGCGGTGTTTTGACTAATGTCTTCAAAAAACAGTTTAACTAATATATTATTTATTGATTTAAGCACGTGGCTGCAGTTCTCTGTCGTATAAACGGAATTGCTTCTAGAAATGCGGCGTTTTATTCATACACAGGCATTAATAGAACCAGCACGTCGATTTTTACCATACTTATTTTTTTAGCACAATTTGTTGGATTCAGTTGCAAAGACTTGGCTATAGTAAATCAAAAAATGAAAATATCCACTGTCAGACGACTTTACTAACTTGTTGCCGCTGACCACGATCCAACCGAAACATTGGGAATAAACGCTTGATCAAGTCTTGCCCACTTGGGAGCATGGAAATCGTCCACATCTGGTCGCCAATAAGACGATGCTGTAATAGCACCGTCGGGAATGTAATGGGTCTTCAGTCCCAGCTTGCACAAAGCATCTAAAAAACGTGTAGTATATTCAATGTGGATACTTTATTTGTAAAAATAGAAGAGTATTTTTGTAATAATACAATTTACAAATATGTCGTTTAAATTTGCTTTGTTATCGCAATTTTTACTTTTCTTTTTTTTTCACAATTTGTGTGCTACAAAAACAGGTTTTTCTCTACTACATATTTTACCTCTATTGGCCTGGATATTGATCTTGCTAAACTTGTTGTCTCCTGTAGATACAAAGTAGAATCATTTAAATAAAATATTTTAACAATCCATTATATCACCAACCTTTTTCGCCATCACCTCGATCACAACATTGGCTTCCACATCCACAACCACATCCGCCTGGAAAAAGTACAGTATTTAAATACAGAGTCAGAATCAAAACCATAGTGGATATCGTTAATAACCGTATTACTTACAACACCTTTTAATTCTATAGTTAAAATTCAATAGAAACCAAACTTACTGCACAATGCTGCGATTGCCAGCAAAACTAAAACTTGTTTAAGCATTTTTGACTTTCAAATTTAAGTTGGACTTCAAAATATTCTGCAAAACATTAATAATATATTTTTACAGTGATTTAAAAGCTACAAGCTAAAAAGTCCATTAAGGACGCAAAGAGGAACAAACAAAATTTGCAAAACTAAAAAATGCCTTTGAAACCAAAATCGTCAATCAAATAAAACGGCTACAAAAATCGCACCACTACACTACAAAAAAAACGTTTAATTCTGTTAAGCAAAAGATCAGAACAGCTTATTAACCAGTATTGATACCCGGCGTCGGTGCCTTAGTGTCTGAATAACTGCCCAAAATAGCAATTACAGGTAGAAAATAAATTATTGGATCATGCAAATTCTCTACGCCGACCATTATGTGGTCATATCGATTACTTGTCAAATCTGGTGTTTTTCCCTACATTACAAATCTAATATTTAAACTATAGAAAACTGGGTGGTCTTTTCACAAAACAGTAAAAAAAACTTAAAATGGTCTAGACTGACAAATACTGCGATCGAATGTCCTCTATGTCTATGAACTGATTTTGGTTTAAAAACGCTTGTCTTATATAGGGTCCAGGTCATGATATTGAAATGGGAGCGTATTTGTAAATATGTAAACACGACAAGATTCAAGATGTTCTAAACGAGTGGTTATCTTCCAGTTGATTTTAGAAATGTCAAATGTAACTTGACTGGAAGCCGTTAAAGACGTTGCTTCTCGGTACACGTATAGGGACGAAATAGTAATAGCCGTAAGACATTCATGATCGGTGCAGTGATTAGTAAAACCGGTTTTGTTCGATTAGAAACCGGTCAAACCTACAGAAAAAAGGAGAGGTAATTTGACCGAGACAAATAAAGAACGTCAGTATTATTGCATGCGAACAAAAATGTTTGAATTTAAAGTCCAAAGTCGGATACAAATGAAAAGATTTGTTCAAAAACGTTAGGTTTCGAATGAAAATTAAATTTTTCGGTTGTCTTTATTTTCGGGGTCCATTTCTCTTTTTTTTTTCTTTTTTTGACAAATTTTAATATTTACTTAATTTCGCTTTGTGGAATATAGCGACACCATTGTACTTGAACAGTCTTAACACACACAAATAACAATTAAATTACTTGTCAAAATTTGAACAAAATTTGTGTCGACATAATGTTATTAAAGAAAAAAATCAACTTTTTAAGCAAAGAACAAATTTATGAGGGTTGTTTTTAGCTTATTCCGGGGTATAGCAAAATGACACTTCAATTAGTATGGTGTGTCTGCAACAATAGAAATAAATGGCAGGCAATCACAAGTCCACTAGTGGTCCATGATGACTTTTTTGGTGGTCCACAGGACGTCCACTTAATTTGTTGATAAACTAGCGATGATTGCATATTAAATAACTTATGGAAAGAGTAGCAAACATTAGGTGTTAATAATTGTATCTCACTTCTACAAAATCAGTTTTAAAGAATATGTTTCAAGCCCAAATGGTTGTTTTCTATGCTTAATTTAATCTTGTTTAAAAATGAAATGGTCCACAATATTGTTTTTACTGGGTCGATGATCCATGGCCCGAAACGAGTTGAGAACCACTGCTCTAGAAGATCATTATGTGGCGCAATCACTGATGAAATCTGAACATTGGTTCCTTCTTACAAACAAATTGGCTATGTTATTAAATGCTTCAGGTTATATTAATAAATTGCACTTATATGGTACAGACCTGCTCGAGATAAACGGCACTGCGTTCACTAAACTTTATGGACCAGCTTTTATGATCGAGTCAACAATTTTTATATTTTGCAAAACATCTATCATTCTTTATTTATAAATTAATTTCACTTAACAAAGTTTGCCTGGGTGTTTAGGGAACCCATATGAAAAAAAAAACTTATTTCACACGTAAAACTTTCCAGTTGTATAAGGTTTAGAGAGTTGATGATAAATCACATAAAACTTTCACCGAATTCGCGCCAGCTTCATGCAGATACTCCATTATCTTGTATCAGCTTGAGTGCAAACACATTATCATCCTATAGTTAATAAGTGCTCACTCGACATTACACCCTGGTCGCAAGTTTCATCATGTTCTAATTTTGCTCTTAAACGTAGGCTATGTTGTTGGTGAAATAATACATTACCTCATATAAACAGCGGCAGTTAGTTTTACTATGTTAAGTCAAACAATGGTAGACATACCGTAACATACGATTGCTAATACATTTTTAAGGCTTATCACCAAATTATAACTTTTAGATATATTTCGCAAAAAAACAGTAACACATTATTGCATGGAGCGTTTATTGTTAAATGAACGATACGTCGCTAATAAACGGCAATTTGTTATTTGAAACAACATTAAATGATTGTAAACAATGTGCAAATCATTCACTGAAGAAAACTAAATGCCTTTTTTAATTGTCAGTCCAACGCAGAAAACTGTTTAACAGGTCAAGTATTCGTGGCGCAGTGAGATATGGACGTGCCACTTGGTAGGAAGAATTCGAATTTTGTGGGCGGTGATGGTTTTATAGAACATGTTGGTAACTGGGCTATCCCGGTCGGTGTTGCCACTGAACAGCTGTGGATAAAATAAATTACACCTAAGTTTTATTGTCCAAAAAAAACCTTTTCTAAATAGAGTATACAGAAACGGAAGTTAAGATTACGGATTGTTTTAGGCTAACTTTATCAAAAAAGGAAGTTTTCTGCATTTGAGCAAATATACAAAAAAGTAAAAAAATATTAAGTTACAAGAAAACCAACATAGCTTTCTTTTACTTTTGCTGTTCCCGAATCGTCGTTTACTGTTTTCCACGTCAGATCAGCGGCATCCAAATACGAGACCTTGTATTCTGTCACCCACTGGTCATGATTATCTGGTCCTTGGGTGACCACTCCAGTAATCGTGGTAGCTTTTCCTAACTTTACTTCAATCCATTGATTTAGGTTATCTGCAAATGAAGAAATTTTGATTTTGCATCAATGTGTTTTCAGGCAAAGAACTTAAAGGCGAATGTCAAGAAAAATATTAATTAATAAGTGCGAAATATTATAACCCATTAAAAAGGTTGTGATTGAAAACTGCGATTTTGCAACTTCAATTAATTCTAAACAACTTTTGCCTGTTTATCTCTGAGGTGTTTACTGATTACCTTTGAAAAAACAAGTTTATCAAGTATTTTTCATTTTTTATTAGCACATCATTAAGTGTCCGCTTTCACAAAAATTTTAGGAACAGAACATTTATTCATAGACGTGCAGTATTAGAGCCAACAGGTCCATTCTTACCATAAAACGAGATTTCATTAAATCAACTATCATATACATTTACTAACTTGTTGCCGCTGACCACGATCCAACCGAAACACCAGAAATAAAAGGTTGATAAAGTCTTGACCATTTGGGACCATGTCGATCGTTAATTCCCTTTTCCCAATAAGACGATGCTGTAATAGCACTGTTGGGAATGTAATGGCTTTGGAGTCCCAGCTTGCACAAAGAATCTATAAAAGTGTAAAGTAAGAAATGGCTCTTTTTGTAAAAGTAGGGAAGTTTTTTTTTTGTAAAATTTTAGTTTACTATTAACTGATGAATGTTAAACCTAAACAGGCATAAAGCGGTCACTATGTACTACTTTACGATCTACAATACACCGTTTTCGTTTGTGTTACATTATCCTTCATTTTGCTAAATTTAAAGATTCTGTTTGTTGCAGAGACATATCACATGTTACCTCTATTGGCCTGGATATTGATCTTGCTAAACTCGTTGTCTTCTGCAGAACAAAGTAGAATCATTTAAATCAAATATTTTTATAAAACCATTTTATCGTCAACCTTTTCCGCCATCACACCGATCACAACACTGGCTTCCACATCCACAACCGCCTGGAAAACGTACAGTATTTAAATAAGGGACAGATTCAAAACCAAAGTGGCTGTCGTTTATAATCGTATTACTTACTGCACAATGCTGATATTGCCAGCAAAACTAAAACTTGTTTAAGCATTTTTAAGTTTCAAATTTAATGTGGACTTCAAAATATTCTGCAAAACATTAACAGTTTATTTTTACAATGGTTGAATAGGTGCATCAAAAAAAGTCCATTAATGAAGCAATGGAGGATAAACAAAGTTTACCAAACTATAAAAATAGTTTTTAAACTAAAATCATCAATCAAATAAAACGGCTACAGTACGTCGCACCACAACACCCCAAAAAAAATTTTGCTTGTGTTTAGCAAAAGGTATATGATCAGAACAGATTATTAACCCAGTATTTATACCCGGCGTCGGAGTCTCTCTGTCTGGATAACTGCCCAAAAATGTCAAGAAAGGTAGTTAATTGATTAATGGATGATGCAAATCCTTTACGCTGATCGTTATGTAATCATATCGATCACTTGTCAAAACTAGACAGTGGTTTTTCCCTACATCAAGTTTTGCTTTTTCATACCCGACTGTACACAAATCCAGTACCCAAACCATTCAAAATTAGGTGGGCTTTTCACAAAACAGTATAAACAAAAAAATGACTGATTGACATTAAAAACATACGCTTCGAAGCACATATAAGCAGGGTTGCCACACCGTCCATATTTCGAGGATTTTTCTTTATTTTAAAGGGCAATGTCTTGAAATTTTTTTACTTATTTCTTCAAAGCTGATCCCAGCAGGAATACATTCACCTAAGGTGTTTTTGACCTGCGGGTCCTTATTTTGTCTTATTTTCAATAATTGCAGCTGACTTAGTAAAATGAGAGTCAAATCCTTGCTCTAATCTAAGTAAAAGTAATCCTCTCGGCCTGGGCTGTTGTGTGACGCACTCTTGTCTACGAGCAAGAAGTTGCTGGAACAAATTGTTTGTGGCAAAAATATGTCATTGCTCGTGTAAATGTAAAGATTTGTTCAACAACGTTTTCTTCGCTCTGTATAAAAATTAAATTGTTTGGTTGTTCCTATTTTGGAGTCGGGTCTATGGCAACCCTGACTATAAGCATCTGGAAATTATAATTTAGAAAACATATTGTTTGTGAATAAGCCAGTATATTAAGCTGTTGGGAAAGCATTTTACCAAACTTCTCATCTACAACATTTTTCCGGAAACATTAATTACCTGCAAATGTCTGCATATCGTGACTGGAATATTATCAACTGAGCAATTTGTCAAGAGTTTTAGAAAATTTGTCTCGACATTAACGTCACACCAAGGACGCTAACAAGTAAACATTTGTCACGAAATGGCAGCTAGCGCATTAATTATGCTAAGCGGAGTTTCAGTGGGTAATTCGGAAATTTTCAGCATTTCCCTGGTGCCACATCAGCAATCAAGTATAAAGTAGCCGATGTATATCTCATTTCTATTTTTGGTATTTGTTGCCTACTGGTTTCCATTAGAGTACAAACAATCAACTAAGTTATTAACAGTTTATTGAAAATGTATATTATTTGAATATTTCAGGGCAATTTTTTTGCTTTCAGTTATCGGCGGTGTTCACATATCAAGTGGACATAAAACCAAACACCCAAAAATTGCACCTGTCGCATATTCACACTTGAGAAATTTTCTTGAAAGGTTCATGCTATTTGAATGGAGTGCGTCAAATTTGCCTTTACTAAACAGGTGGACTGCCACCGAATCCGCCCTATAAAAGCGGCATCGACAGTTAAGAAAAAGGCAAATCGCACGACGCATTACACATGAATCAGCACAAACCAGTAGATACCACAAGCCAATCATTTGCAACAGCGTGTCATAGGTGCGAGTAAACCTATTCTAGAAAAGATCGTCTGCTATTTGAATCCTGGATCCTTCACAGCGAAACGAGAGTCACACCCTTGACGAAGATTCGATGTGCAAAATAGCCAGAAACATTCAGAATGTTAAAAATACAGACTTTGACTTTTCCCGTTGCATCTTCCTACTTGGAAAAGTGCAATTTCCTGAAATGTTCTTGTTTTATAAATCAGCTTTCGTCCTGTGCGTATGGTTGGCTCATGCGCTCTAGCGCTGAATTATTCGTGAGCGATGGCAGGTTTGATTCCCACTCGTCCCTGTTGGAAAAACAAATAGCTAAAATTTGTTCTTGGATTAGTCCAACACACTGGCGAATAAGGTAGCCTGATGCACAAAAAAGGTACGATTGAAATGACATGTCAAGAAAGTACTGAACAATTAATAAATTAAGCTGTTGGGAAAGCATTTCGCAAAACGTCTGGTCTAAAACATTTTTCCGGAAACATTAATTACCTGCAAATGTCTGAATATCGTGACTGGAATAGTATAGCAAGTAATTTGTTAAGAATTTTGGAAACTTTGTCGCGAAACTGACGTCACACCAAGGGCGCTAACAAGTAAACACTTGTCACGAAATGGCAGCTAGCACATTAATTATGCTAAGTGGAGTTTCGGTCAGTAATTTCGGAAATTTCCAGCATTTCCTCGGAAAAACATTTTTGTTTGAAACTGAATATTTCAGCTGCCAGCCAAATGTGTGTTGGAGCAGTTCGTGCCAAAACGTGTTCGTGCAAAACAGAATGCGCCCCAATTCTGGTCTTACCATTCTGATACATTGATATCTAAGGCCTCAAGAAGTAAAAGCAAGTTTGCAAACAATAAGACTTTTTAATACAACCACGAAACAAGGTGATGCTAAACCACACAATTATTTACCACATTTTGTGTCAGCTTCGTCCGCTTATTTAGCCAATCAAACTATCTCAATTACTGGTGACACAGTGAAATATAACTTTTCGGAAGAGTTTGGAGTTTGTGGCCAGTGATTGGTTGATCAAATATTTCTGATACAATTGCATTTCTTTATGTTTTGTGTTAACTGTTAAGACAAAGTTGGGTTAAAAAGGTTATAAAGTGCCACATCCGCAATGGTGTATAAAGAAGGCGATGTATTTCTCATTTCTACTTTTGGTGAGTGTCGCTTACCAGTTTCCATTTCAGATTACAATCAACTATCAACAGTTTATTAAAACTGTATAATTTATAAGTATTTCTGCACAATTGTTTTACTTTTAGTTACCGGTGGTGTTTATTTATTTAAATCAAGTTGGCAGAAAACGAAAGATCCAATCAACATACACAAATTTCGCAACTGTCGCATCTTTACACTTGGGAAATTTTTTTGAAACGTTTATGGCTTTATGCTATTTGATCGAGTGCGACAATTTCCATGTAAGTCGACCGAAATTTAATTCAACTTTAGCGGAGTGGCAAAAGAACGCGGACGACCAAAGCCGCGCTACAAAGGCTACAACAGCAGTTAAGAAAAAGGTCAATTGCACGCCACGATACGTGTATTAGCATAAACCAGAGGGCACCAAAAGCCAGTCATTTGCAACAGCATGTCATACGGGCAAACAACCCTCTTTTAGAAGAGCTCGTCGGGTATTTGATTCCTGGACCTATCAAAGCGGAAACGAGAGTCACACTCTTGACCACAGGTCGATGTGCAAATATGCCTGAAGCATTTAGAATGATAGGCGTAAAGTTTTGTCGTTGCATCTCCCTCATTGAAAAACTGCAATTTCTTTAAATGTTTCTACTTTTTTAATCAGCTTTCGTGTTGTGCGCATGGGTTAGCTCAGGCGGTGCATGAACGGTTGCAGGTTTGATCCACACGCGTCCCTGTTGGGTATTTGGTTTTTACTGAAAAAGGTCATTGTTTAGTTTTCATTGTTTAGCAACCATGACTATAAGCATCTGAAAATTGTAATTTAGAGAACATATTGTTAGAGAATAAATCCGTAAGTTAAGCTGTTGGGAAGGCATTTCGCAAAACTCGTCTGCAAGATTTTTCCGGTAACATTAATTACCTGCAAATGTCTGCATATCGTGACGGGAATATTACCAGCAGCTGAGTATTTTGTAAAAAGTTTTGGAAACTTTGTCGCGAAATTACCGTCGTACCAAGGGCGCTAAGCAAGTAAACATTTGTCACGAAATAGCAGCTAGGACATTAATTATGCTAAGTGGAGTTTCGGTGGGTAATTGCGGAAATTTTCAGTATTTCTGGAAAAATAATACATGTTGTTGCATTGTTTAGTGTGTTTTATAAGTCTTATGTTCACTCAATTTTAGAGATTTTTCACAAAGATTGTGATAATCTTGGGTTAGTGATATTACGTTGAAAATAAAATGAATTTATGCAGCTCAAACTTATCAACAACAAGGAAGAATTGCAATCAAACTGACAACCTCGAAAACATGCATGATTAAATCTGTTTTAAAAGTTGGTAAAAATATGATAGCATTGACATTTTATTTTCACTAATTTCAGTTGTTAACGATTCAGAAATTGAATGCTATAGATATATCTGGAGAGTGGTTCCTTCTTACATACATTTTTGGGATTTTGAGCTTAACTAATTTGATGTACATCATTTACTCCGCATGGAATTGAAACCCGAGTACTGCGTTAGATTTCAAAACAGGCGTGATCAGTGCAAAGATTTAGCGTAGTAGTGGGATACAAATCTGCTTGACACTAGCGGAATTATGTAGAATGAATTATATGGTTGAGACAGCGTTTTCACTGCACATGTTTATTTTGCGAGACTCCGATCTCCACAATTAATGGATTATAATGTTGATTTTCGGGCCAGTTTGACGTAGCTTCGCTTGGATTAAACCAGAACCGACTTGGATAAACAAGTTCATGTTACATGTACAATTTGCATATTCCACAACATATATGTTTTCAGTCAAGCCGAAACAATGGACAAGTGCATAGAAACACCAAAGCTTTTCAATAAGTTTAGAGAGTTGATAAACAATCGCTTATATTTTGGATTACATTTCGCGTCACCTTCGTGCAGATACACATTCATTTGATATCTGCTTACGTGTTAATATAAAATCGCCCTAGTTAATATGATTTACTCGAAATCAAATCCAGAAACTTTAAGCATGTTCAGACTTTGTCCTTTTAACTTTGGACTTATATTGAATGATGCAACACACCATTTCGCAATAAAAAAACAGTGACACATATTATTGCATGAAATGTTTATTGTTGAATGAACGGTACATGGCCAATAAACTGCAGTTTTGGTGTAAAAACACGACATAAATCATCGTGAATAACATGAAGATCAATCACAGATGAAAACTCAATGCCTTTCCCTTCACTTGTCAATCCAACTCAGAAAACATTTTAACAGGTCAAGTATTCGTGGCGCAGTGAGATATGGTTGTGCCACTTGGTGGGAAGAATTCGGAGTTTGTGGGCAGTGATTGGTTTGTAGAACATGTTGGTAACCGGGCTGTTTTGATCGCTGTTAGCACTGAACAACTGTGGAAAAAACCCTCATAAGATGCATTGTCAAAAAAACCTTCTGATAAAAAACTACAGGATAAGAAGGTTAGAATACGAAGTTTCTTCTAACAAAAACGCGAATTTGCAGTGTTATTCGGCTAGTTTTAACTAAAGTAAGTTGAAAAGGCGGGAATACGACTTTTCGCATTGAAGAGAAAAAAGCGAAAAAAATCTGAGTTACAAGAAAATCAAGGTAGTTTTTCTTACGTTTGCTGTTCCTGATTCGTCGTTCACAGTTTTCCATGTCAGATCAGCAGCTAAATACGAGACCTTGTATTCTGTCACCCACTGATCAAGGCTATTTCGTCCTTGAGTAACGACGCCAGTGATTGTAGTAGCTTTTCCTAATTTTACTTCAATCCATTGATTAACATTATCTGCGTGTAAGAAGGATTTGAAGAACAACACTCAAAACATATTTTAGGCAAAAATTCAAATTAAAAGAAGGTGCTTTAAAAACATTCATTGAAGAATAATCATTTAAAATTAAATCATTTGTGTTGATTTATTGACCAACTTATATGGTTTTCTTCTGATGAAGGTTAAAACTATTCTATGAAATATTATCGACCAAACAAAAAGTTGTTTTAAAACCCTTTGGTTTTGCAGCTTTAATTTACTACCTTTACAAAAATATTTGATATCAATCCAATTTACCCATGTGGTTTCAATTAGTTGTTTAAGCACCTGGTCAGTGTTTACGTTTTGTCCAAAACTTTCTTACTGAAAATTAATGCTTTTCATACACCCGTTGAAATAAAGATATCTCGCTCATACTGACCATACGTATTTACTATAATTTTTATGGATTTCAGTTACAAAAGTTCAAAGCTAAAACTTTTGAATAATTTTACTTACTTGCTCCAGCTGCCCACGCTCCAATCGAAACACCAGAAATAAAAGCTTGATAAAGTCTTGACCACTTGGGAGCATGCGTTTCATCGATACCTGTTCCCCAATAAGACGATGCTGTAATAGCACCGTCGGGAATGTAAAGGGTCATCAGTCCCAGCTTGCACAAGGAATCTAAAAAAGTGTAAAGTAAGAAATGGTTGTATTTTGTGATAGTAGGGAAGTTCATTTCAAAGGTTTTGGTTAACTATTTACAAATGTATGTTAGACCTAAACAGGCACAAAGCGTTTATTATTTATAACTTTACGATGTACTATGCACCAATTTCCTTTCTTTTACATTATGTTTCGTTTTGCTAAAATTCAAGTAATCTGTTTGTTGCAGAAACATGTCACATGTTACCTCTATTGGCCTGGATATTGATCTTGCTAAACTCGTTGTCTCCTGTAGAAAAAACAAGGTAGATGCATTTCAATCAAATATTTTAATTAATCCACTTTATTACCAACCCTTTCGGCCATCACACCGATCACAACACTGGCCCCCACATCCACATCCGCCTGGAAAACGTACAGTATTTAAATAGAAAGAAAAGACCAAAGTGGATATCGTTTATAACTGTATTATTTACAACGCCCTTTAAGTTTATGGTTAAAATTTAATAAAAATCAAACTTACTGCACAATGCTGTGATTGCCAGCAAAACTAAAACTTGTTTAAGCATTTTTAAGTTTCAAATTTAATGTGGACTTCAAAATAACCTGCATGACATTCACAGTTTATTTTTAAAGTGCTTTAATAGATAAACCCAAAAAAGTCCAATAAGGACGCAAATAAGGATAAACAACGTTTACAAAACTAAAAAAAGAGTTTTAAAACTAAAGCCATCAATCAAATAAACAACTACAATTTGCTTCTTTTCAGCAAAAGCTATGATCAGGAAAGATTCTTAAACCAGTATTTATACCCGGCGTCGGTGCCTCACTGTCTGGATAACTGCCCAAAAAAGGCAATTAGCGGTATGTAATAGAATAATGGATCATGCACATTCTTTACGCTGATCCTTATGTAGTTTCGATGACTTTTCAAATCTGGACAGTGGTTTTTCCCCACATTACATTTTGCTTTTCTGTACCCCGCTGCACACAAATCTAGTATTCAAACCGTAAAAAATTAGGTGGTATTTGCACAAAACAGTATAAAGTGTTAAATTGAGCGATAGACATGTAAAACACACGCTTTATTGAAGCGCTATAAGGAGGGTTGCCATATCGTCCATATTTCTTTGTCCTTATTTTAAACTTGAAGCGGTAATATCTTAGAAAAATTTATTGTTCCTATTTAAATGTCCTTGTTTTTGTCCAAAGTCCTTATCTTGCATTTTTTCAACAATTACAAATGACTTAGTAAAATTCCAGCAAAATCCTTGCTTTAAGTATAAGTAATCCCAGACTTGAGCTGTCGTGAGATGCACCAAGTATTTTCTACGAAAAAGAAGTTACTGGAACAAATTGCTTCTGGCAAAAAATATGTCATGTGACATGTCATTGCTCGTATAATTGCTCGTACAAGATTTGTTCACAAACGTTTGCTTCGTTTCGTATGAAAATTAAATTTTTCGCGTGTCATTATTTTGGGGTCCATGTCGATGGCAACCCTGACTATACACATCTAAAAAATTTAATTTGAGAAAATATGGTTTGTAAACGAGATTACGCTCGGTAAGCATTTTGCAAAACTTCTCAACTGCGAGATGTTTCCGGAAACATTAATTACCTGCAAAAGTCTGCATGTCGTGACTGGATTTTATCGGCTGAGTATTTTGTCAAAAGTTTTGGAAACTTTGTCACGAAATTGACGTCACACCAAGGGCGCTATCAAGTAAACATTTGTCACGAAATGGCAGCTACCGCATTAGTTGTGCTAAGTGCAGTTTCGGTGGGTAATTTCGGAAATTTCCAGCTTTTTCCTAAAATTTTTTTTTTGCAAAAATCTGACTATTTTAGCTACAAGCAGAACGTTGGTGCAATTCGCGCAAAGCGCATAATGCGCCTCGATTTCGGTCCAACCAGTCAGATACATTGTTATTTTACCCCTTATTAAGTACATTTGTTATTTTTGTTCTTCAGCCAATCAATCTACAAGCAGCTACTGGTGGCACTGAGAGATATGACCTGTAGGAAGTATTTGAGGTTTGTGGGCAGTGATTGGTTAATCAAACGTTACGATCAAACTTGGCTTTCTTTCTTTTCTGTATGTTTTGTATCAACTTTTACCACAAAATTGGGTAAGGGGTTGTTATGTGCCTGTTTTCATTTCAGATTAATACACAAACAATGAACTATCAACAGTTTATTGAAAGTGCATATTTTTTGAATATTTCTTCACAATCGGTTTACTTTATGTTCCCGGCGGTGTTCATTTGTAAAATCAAGTGGGCACAAAACCAAAGAACGTACCCAAATTTCGCAACTGAACCAATTAAATTGAACAGCAGTGCAGTGGTATGCGTACGCACACGACCAAATTCGCGCAAATTTTTGTGTTGAGGTATTTCCGCTAGGTTGTATATAGCGACACCATTGTACTTGAACAGTCTTAACACACACAAAAATCAAATTCCTTGTCCACGTTACTTCGGACCAAAATACTGATATTTTTTTACAAATAAAAAGCATTGTTTATGGCGCACAAGTCACTTACAGTAAATGAGGATATTAGTTCAATCAGCTTTTGAATGGGTCAAACAAAACAAAATGCTTTGTGTCGCCATAACGTTATTTGAGAAAAAATCAAGATTTTAAGCAAAATAAAAATTGATGAGAGTTGTTTTCACCTTTCTCCGGGGTATAGCAAAATGACATTTCAATTAGTATGATTTCCGTGCATCAATAGATGGCAGCCATTGACCAGTTCCACAAAGTTAAATTACCACATACAAATTAAGATTCTGTGTAAGCACCGTACAAAGTTGTTGTTCTGCATGAATTTTAAGCAAACATTTAATTTTGGATCAAGATCCAAACAGCTCAGAAATTTACCAATAATTTTAAAAACATGGTCACAATATTACCGCAACACCAACGGTGTTCAAACAAATAAAAATTCAAGGGGAGTGACATACTATTAAATCGAACAAATGCCTTGCATTAACTTAATTCGGAAAAAAATGTTAAAATCTTGAAAAAGGATTTTGATAAAAACAGAGTTGTTGATAATAAACACAATTATTTTTCTCTACATTTAACAACCCTTCGAGCACATGCTTATTTACTTTGACCATGTTCACCTTTCGTTTTTTTTTTTTCAATATTAATTTTATGTTTCTGTGCAATGATTCACTATCTTTTGTAAACTTTGAATGTAAGTTTTATTAAATTAAGTAAAACTAACGTATTACACGGTTGCTAACATATTTTTAAATCATTAGTTCTTTACCCATTTACCGATTATAATCAAATTATTTAGCTTCGTTTTGTGGAAAATAATATCTTCGTTAGATATGCAGACTGCATTATTTGCAACGAAGATTTCTTTGACTAAAGTCAGTTACACATCATTGCATGAAGTATTTATTGTTGCATGAATGATACGTCGCAAATGAAAAGCAGTTGCTCACATAAAATGACGTTAAATGAGAGTAAATTACGTTATATCAATAAATGATGAAAGCTATATGACATTTTTTTAAACCGGTCGATCATCTCAGGAAACATTTTAACAGGTCAAGTATTCGTGGCGCAGTGAGATATGGCCGTGCCACTTGGTGGGAAGAATTCGAATTTTGTGGGCAGTGATAGGTACATAGAACATGTTGGTAACTGGGCTTTTCCGGTCGCTGTTGCCACTAAAGAGCTGTGGAAAAATGAAAAAAAATCAACTCAATTCAAAATACTGTAAAAAAATACTAATTTCTACGGCTTTAAAAACAAAACAATGCAATTATATTTATTTTAGCTTAACTTTTAACAGACAATTGATCTGAAATGGATAGAATGTGCTATTTCCTGGTTCAGATAATGGCAAAAATATTCAAAATATTTTGTAACAAAAAATTAGTTTTCACTTACTTTTGTGGCTCCCGATTTGTCGTTCAGAGTTTTCCATGTCAGATCAGCAGCCAAATACGAGACCTTGAATTCTGTCACCCACTGGTCACGACTGTCCCGTCCCTGGGTAATGACCCCAGTAATTGTTGTAGCTTTTCCTAAGGTTACTTCAATCCATTGATAAAGATTATCTGCGTATCAGAAGCAATATTGATGTCACAAAAGTTATTTTCAAGCAAATAAATGATTGAAGAATGCCCAATCAAACGTTAATTATTAAAGATTCCTTAAAATATTACTCTGTGCACGGTATTCTTATGCAGGGCAAACCATCATATGAAATACAAAAAACGCACCAAGGTTGATTTAAAAAAACTCTTTTTGCAACCCTACAAGATTATTTTGATATTTTGACATAGTATATAATATAGTATTAAACTATAATAGTAATATATTCAATACTATATTCAATAATATTTATCGATTATTATAAAAAAAACGTTTCCTATTTCACATTTATTAGAGCCAGCAGGTCAATTTAACATACATTGTACTTTAGGCCTACATAGTACTTGTTTCATTAAATTTACTTTCCGTAAGTTGGATATAGACATGGTCAGTTAAAAAAATCAAAACATCAACTTATATATGATTTTACTGACTTGCTGCCGATAACCACGATCCAACCGAAACATGAGGAATATACGCTTGATCAAGTCTGGACCACTTTGGGTTATGTAACTCGGTCCCTTCTGGATGCCAATAAGACGATGCTGTTATGGCACTGTCGGGAATATAATGGCTCTTCAGTCCCAATTTGCACAAAGAATCTACGAATGTTAAGTATATTCGTTGTTGAAACTTTTTTGGAAAATATTATTTCTTAAAACATTTTGCTTTACCATCGCTAATAAATATATTTAACACGTTACCATTGACAAAGATGGCACCATAACATTTACCATATCGTTGTCATTTGTTATCGTATTTTGACATTTCTGTAATTCACAACTTGATGTGTACAAAACATGTTTTTCTCTAAAATATATTTTACCTTTATTGGCCTGGACATTTATCTTGCTAAACTCGTTGTCTCCTGTAGAAACAAGTTAAACTCAATTAAATTATATCATTTAACAAATCCAATTTATCACAAACCTTTTCCGCCATCACCGCGATCACAACATTGACTTCCACATCCACATCCGTCTGGAAAACGTACAATATTTAACAAACAAGTCAGAAGCGAAACCAAATTCAAATGTCAAAATCAAGCGTTTGCATTATTGTCACTTTATCATCATCTCTCAATGTTGAACGGTAACGTAAACAGCAAGAAATCCTAAAAAGCTGTGGATATTAAGTCAAAGTGGATACCGTTTATAACCGTATTACTTACAACACCCTTTAATTCCATAGTTCAAATTCAATAGAAACTAGACTTACTGCACAGTGCTATAACTCCAAGCAAAACTGAAACTTGTTTAAGCATTTTCAAGACTTGGATGATGGTTTTAATTTCAATATGGGTTACACAATATTCTGAAACGTAAACAGCTTATTTTTTGCAGTGGTTTGAAAAAAATATTTTATGAATAAAATTTTTGGGCCAATTTAAAATAAATACTGCCAATAGAAATCATTAAAGCAAAATATTTAATATTTTTTTAACGTTTTAATATGTACTTTCGAAAAAGTTTCATTGAGAACGCTATTCTCTTTTCGCAAATAAGGGTAAACAAAATGAAAATGAACAAAAGCGAGTTTTTGAATCAAAATCACAAATCAAACAAAATGGCTACAAATAGATTCCACCACTACACCACAAAAAAGAGCTTTTGCTCCCATTTAGCAAAAGATATGATCAGAACAGATTCTTCAGCAAATATTTATACCCGGCGTTGGAGCCTTACTGTCTGAATAGGTGCCCAAACAAGGCAAGCAGAGGTGGTTGATGCAATAATGAATTATGCAAATTCTTTACGCAGATCATTATGTGTCAATATCAATCACTTCAAATATGTTCAATTTCGATTTCTTGTAACGTACTGGTGTACACAAATCTCAACAAACATCCGTACTCAAAACATAGAAAAGAAAATGACAGTGTACATTTAAGACGAACACTGCGTAGCATTATAGTGACCATTTAAATAGCACTATTGAGAACGTACGGTTTGTGAATAAATCAGCACATTGCAACTGGAAAAGATATTCGCAAAACTTCATATTTTTCGGAAACATTAATTATCATACGAGTTAAATTTGCATATCGTGACTGGAATATTTACGACTGTGTAATTTGTCAAGAATTTTGGCAATTTTGTCGCGAAATTGACGTCAGACCAAGGACGTTAAGTAGGTACAAATTCATCCGAAATAGTTGCATGCACATTAATTATGTAAATTTTTTCGAGTAATTTTGGAAATTTTTAGTATTTCGCAGAAAAAAATATTCGTTGCCAGAAACCGATTATATTTGAGCTGCCATGCGATCAAATGTTGCTACAAGCTAACAAAACACAAACGGTAGACAAGTCTTTAAAATCAACAAAACTTTTTACTAAAACCAACAAACATGTTGCTGTAAAATCACACATATTTTTACCCCATTTTGTGCCTGCATTTTGTGAGCAGATACTGATTTCTTTTATAAACTTACATGTGTCCGTGCTTCAATACGATCATCCTTGTTTATTTCACTTGCAATCAGTTACGGGTTCTCAGATTAAACATTTCATTCTAGTTCGCATGAAGTGTTTATTGTTACATGAACGGTGTGTCGCGAATGAAAAACAGTTTGCCTTCATAAAACAGTAATAAATGAATATGAATCACCTAAGGTAATTCACTCATGAACACAAAATGCCCATGATTTTTTTTAGTCGACTAATCTATGTCAGTAAACGTTTTACTAAGTCTAATGGCACATTGAGATATGACTTGTGGAAACAAATCGGAGTTCGTGGGCGGTCAAGCTTGCTTGGGTTAACGTAAATTGGATTTGAAAGGTTATAATGTGGCATTTCCGGTTGGAGTGTAATGAAGGCGATGTATTTATCTGCATCCACAATAACATCTACCAACTTGATACGTTTTGTATTTTTCGTTTACTATTTACCATTTCAGAATAGTATACACTTATTGAACTATCGGCAGTATCTTGAAATTGCATGATTATTGCATTATTTGAATATTTCCGCACAAATGTGTCCTTTTTATTTACAGCGGTGTTTTACAGATAGCTATTTAAAAAAAACGATTTGGCTTATGATATAAGAACGTGCAGCACCAAAACCGAGCTATAAATGCAGCAAAGACAGTTAAGAAAAAAGCAAATTACACGCCACAATACACATGAAAAGGCATAAACCAGAGGATACCACATCCCAGTCATTTTTTTTCACGGGGTTCGAACCCAGGACACTCCCGGGGATGAATCCCGATCAGTTTATTTATGTCTGTAAATGGGTCAGGCGCACCAGACCATTTGGCCAAGTTCCTGCCCACAACCCAGTCATTTGCAATAGCATGTCGTGGATGAGAGCACAACTACGCACTCTGTCGATTTAAAAGGCGGAGGAAAAAAACACACGTCACTTACACCTCAGTAAAACCATTTTTTAATGTTAATTTTTGCATTGATTTTGTTTAAACATTTGTCTTTGGCTAAATCCAGGTCAGCAGTACGTGGCTGTTCAACAAACGCAACACAGTAGCAACTTTCAATTGGTGGCTACTTCGCAAACTCCCACCTACTGCTCACCTGGATTTAGCCGAAGACAAATGGCTAACCAAAATCATTGCGAAAATTAACATTAAAAAAATGGTTTTACCGAGGTGTAAGTGACGTGTTTTTTTTCCTCCGCCTTTTACACTTTCACGGTTTTATCTTCCGTGCGGTTCTTATCTTTCATTGCGTGTTGAATCAGTTTAGTCTATTGGGCTTTCAGTTGAGGATTGATTAATTGTGCGAAGGAACTATTAGCTTTTTCTTTTTTAATGCCTTTTCTAATTTTTATTCCTTTTATTGCTCTCTGGACACTGAAGATGCTTTTTAGCGAAATTAATTTGTTTTTACAACACTGTCAACACTAATTTTAGCCAGGAAATAAACATTTCCCGAACTTGTGATTTATAAAATGAAAGGTGGAAATCGTGGTCACAAACGGCAATAGAACAGAGAAAGATTCCCAGAATAAATTTACCAGGATTTATAACTTACTGTATTGTTATAATTGAATAATAAATGACTAATATTGCTTTCGAAGATCATTATGTGGCGCAATCACTGATGAAAGCTGGACAGTGGTTCCTTCTTACAAACAATTAGGCTATGTTATTAAATGGCTCAGGCTTATTATTACGAGTAACATACACACCTTTAAGGCTTCTACAAATTATAACTTTTAGATATATTTCGCAAAAAAACAGTGACACATTATTGCATGAAGTGTTTATTGTTGAATGAACGGTACGTCGCAAATAAACCGCAGTTTGTCGTTTTAAAACGACATAAAATGATCGTGGATGACATGAAAATCAATCACATATGAAAACTAAATGCAGTTTTGTTTTTCACTTGTCAATCCAATTTAGAAAACATTTTAACAGGTCAAGTATTCGTGGCGCAGTGAGATATGGCCGTGCCACTTGGTGGGAAGAATTCGGAGTTTGTGGGCGGTGATTGGTAGATAGAACATGTTGGTAACCGGGCTGCTTCGATCGGTGTTGGCACTGAACAGCTGGGAAAAAAATACAACAAACTCAATAAAATTCATTGTCAAAAACGCCCTTTGGATAAAAAAATACATGGAAAGAAGGTAAGAATAAGGATTCTGCTACAGAACCGTCAAGTTGCATATTTTTGGGCTAATTTATAATGTAAAATTAATTTGAAAAGGCTGCGGAATATGCCTTTTCGCATTCAAGGGTAACAAAAAACGGCAAAATATTTAGTTACAAGAAAATCAACGTAGTTTTTTTCTTACTACTACTGTTCCAGAATTGTCGTTCACAGTTTTCCATGTCAAGTCAGCAGCCAAATACGAGACCTTGTACTCAGTCACCCACTGGTCAGCGTTGTTTCGTCCCTGAGTAACGACCCCAGTGATTGTTTTAGCTTTTCCTAAATCGACTTGAATCCATTGATTAGCATTATCTGCATATAGGAAGACTTTGAAAAACGATAATATATTTTTGGGCAAATCAATTAAAGGCAGATGCTCTAAATACTATTAATTGAAGAATATTCTTTACATTTTGACTTTGTATCAAAAAGTTGTTTTAAGAACTGTTGGTTTTGCAGGTTGAATATACTACAAATGTTTAACATGAAGCCAGTTTACCTATGTGGTGTTTACTTATGTTTGTAAAAAAAATACAATACTCTGTATTTATTTAAGCTCGTGATTGTTGTTGACTTTCGACAAAAACCTGATTGCTTGCTGACAATTGGCACTTTTTGCAAACGCATTGAAATAGAAAAAGCAGGCTCATTTTGACCATACGCGTGTGCAATTTTTTTTGGATTTAAGTTGAGCATATAGTCAGTTAAAAGTTACAATAAAACTTTTGGACAATTTTACTGACTTGTCGCAGCTGACCACGACCCAACCGAAACATCAGAAATAGCAGCTTGATAAAGTCTTGCCCACTTTGGAGCATGCACTTCGTTTATATCTGGTCGCCAATAAGACGATGCTGTAATAGCCCCGTCCGGAATGTAATGGGTCTTAAGTCCCACCTTGCACAAACCATCTAAACAGTGTAAAGCAAAAAATAGTAACTTAGTAAAATATTTTCAAAAAATGTTGCAAAATTTTAGTTTACTTTTTACAAATCAATGTTAGGCTTTAACAGGCATAAATCGGTCACTATTCAAAAGTTACCCTTTTCGATTGTTTCGCATTAGTTTTTTTCTTTAATTTGCATAATCTGTTTGTTGCAAAAACTTCCATTATTCTCGACTTCACATGTTACCTTTATTGGCCTGTATATTGATCTTGCTGAAATCGTTGCCTCCTGCGAAAATACACAAAAAAATTAAACAGTTGTCTAGAGTCTTGACCAGTGGTTCTCAACCAGTGGGCCATGGCCCACTGGTGGGCCATGGAAGCATTTTGATTGGGCCACAGACCAACCAAATAGAAAGCTTTATTTATAAATTTACTTTCATTTGTGTCACTACACTCAATTTTACAAGAATAATGGCTTGGGGAGGAAGTGAGAAGGAATGTAAATTAATTTAAATTAATCTATTTGCAGTATGAAGTTACTTTAAGTTTCTGCAACGCCGTATGTTTATGATGTAATAAACTACTTTGTAATTACAATAAAGCCAGATAATAGCAGCATATGCATTGTCCAATTACCCGGTCGTAACTGAAAGTGCTTGATTAAAGAAGGGAAAGTGCTGTTTTATGATTTTTGCATCAAGTTTTTAATCTGTTTGAAATATGTTCTGCAGTTTTTGTTTTAAACCTATTTTATAGTTGTTTTCTTTCTATCATAAAAATTTACTGGGCCACAGAATTTTTGTGCAATGAAAGTGGGCCACGAAAGTAAAAAGGTTGAGAACCACTGGTCTAGACTCTACACCTAGACAATCGTAGCCCTACTTTCGCCCACCTTTTTTGTCATCACCACATTGACCTCCGCCTCCACAGCCACACCCACACCCACATCCGTCTGAAACAGCGTGAAAATAATAAAAAGGGAGCTTACGCGGACGATTGCTTAATGAGTGCCTGTTTTTTTCTCTACAAAGCATAATTAGTATAAATACTTACTGCACAAGGCTGCGACGGTGAGCAGAAGAGCAATTTCTTTCAACATCTTTATAGAGTCTGGTTTGAATTTCACCAAGTTCAATCCTGGAAAAAAAATGGAACTCATAACTTACATTACGTTTGAAATAGTTTGTCAAAAAATATACAAATTAAACCAACACAATCCATATCCCCATGAATCAGTAAAACTGCTGTTAGGCGTTTCAAAATTTAGAAATACAGTTGGATTAGAGATTAAAAGCAAATAGTTTTAAACGGAAATAATAACTGTTTAAAATTAAAGATAAAAAAATATGTACACAGGTGAATGCTTTTACAACAAAGATATTCACACGACAAAATCAAAACCTACCTTGTTGGTAACTTCGTGTAAAACGAATGGCTTTCGAGTCTTCTGTACCATGTATAAATACCCGCTGGTAAAGGAAGGTTACATTAATTAAAGAACTTTCCTGCACCGCAAAAATAATGAGAGCTTGTCATTTGACAAACGACTTTAATTGTTGCATATCGCACTTGCTGGAGCGTACATCAATCAGATACCAGGGTTAAACAAGGGTTAAACCGGTATTGTTTATGATAAAACTTAGTTTATCAAACACAAAAATTAAATGACACACTCACGCATATTCGGAAAAAATGGAAAAGTGAAAAAAGACAAAATTCTGAACATTTCCACAGACTTGATTGTTTTCAAAATCAAAGCTTTTTCAAACCCAACAAGTCAAAAGAGTTGTTAACAATACATTTACGTTAAAATCCTGTGAGGGAAAAATGTTGTTGATTACAATATAATAGCGGACAAAAGGGATTTCGAGGAACTGTGAATTTGCGTCTTAATTCCTAAGTTAGAAATTACATCTCGATTATGACAGAAACATAATTTATCACAGCTCAACCTTGCAATGTCGCCAAGATTGCAATTTACTAATTACTTGTTTCAAGTGAACGTTCATCACAAAGCAATTAGGCAGTTCGAGGAAATTTTGTTGTATTTTTGTCATTTTCTTGTCAGGGGGGCTTTCCAGCACTTCTTTGCCAGCGCGTGCTTCAAACCAAGTGTTTTTCTTGCAGCAAACGAGGAGTTGAATTTGTGCTGCAAAAAAACGTGCCATTGCGCAATAAAGTCGAGAAAAATAAGAAATGTATTTCGGTACATATAACTTAGCGGTTTTCCGCTTCATCGTTTTCATCGCAAGAAATTGAATGCTATCTGGGCATTGGTTCCTTCCTACAAACAGTTTTCTTTTTTCAACCAATTGTGTATTGGGATATATTCTAAATTTTTAAATTAGTGAACCCATAGGGAAAAAAGTTTATTTCACACGTACAACTTTCTAGTGGGTGAATAGCAATGTATGTCTTAACTAAGCGGAAAAAATGCACTTCAGAAACACCAAAGGTTTTGGATAAGGTTTAGTCTTTATAGAGTTGATGATAAATTACATATAACTTTCACTGAATTTAGCGCCAGCTTAAAGATACTCATAATTATTTATTTCATATCTACGTGCGTGCTAATATATGATTATCCTATATTTTATAAGTTCTCACTCGACATCACATTCTGGTCGCAAGTTTGGTCATGTTATATCTTTTCTTTTGATCTTAAACGTATGTAAACAGCGACAATTGTTTTCACTGTGTTAAGTCAAGCTATGGTGGACATAACGTAACATCCGACTGCTAACACATTTTAACACATCAGGCTTATCTACAATTTATAACTTTAAGATATATTTCGCAAAAACCAGTGACACATTATTGCATGAAGCGTTTATTGTTGAATGAACGACACATCTGAATAAACTGCAGTTTTGGTTTATAAAACGACATAAAATGATTGCGAATTACACAAAAATCAATCATAGGTGAAAACTCAATGCCATTCCATTCACTTGTCAATCCAACTCAGAAAACATTTTAACAGGCCAAGTATTCGTGGCGCAGTGAGATATGGCCGTGCCACTTGGTGGGAAGAATTCGAATTTTGTGGGCAGTGATTGGTTTGTAGAACATGTTTGTAACCGGGCTTTTCCGGTCGCTGTTGCCACTGAACAGCTGAGAAAAAATGGAATCAACTCAATTTAAAATACTGTCAAAATACCGATTTCTACGACTTTAAAGACAGAACAATACAATTCTATATGTTTCAGCCTAAATTTTAACCGAAAATTGAGCTGAAATGGACAGAATGAGTTGTTTACCGATCCAGAGAAAGACTGAAACGATTAAAATATTTAGTTAAAAAGAATTAGTTTTCACTTACTTTTGTGAATCCCGATTCGTCGTTCACAGTTTTCCATGTCAGATCAGCAGCCAAATACGAGACCTTGTATTCTGTTACCCACTGATCAAGACTGTCCCGTCCCTGGGTAATGACCCCAGTAATCGTGGTAGCTTTTCCTAAGGTTACTTCAATCCATTGATAAAGATTATCTGCGCATCAGAAGCAATTTTGATTTCACAAAAGTTGGTTTCAAGCAAATAAATCAAAAAAATAAACTTTTGTATGAATTTACTGATTTGCTGCCGCTGACCACGATCCGACTGAAACACCGGGTATATACGCTTGATCAAGTCTTGACCACTTTGTGCTATGTAGCTCGGTCCCTTCAGGATGCCAATAAGACGATGCTGTTATAGCACTGTCGGGAATGTAATGGGTCTTCAGTCCCAACTTGCACAAACAATCTATGAATGTTAAATATATTCGTTGTTGGAACTTTTTTTGGAATATTGTTATTTCTTAAAACATTTTGTTGTAAATATATTCGCTTATAAATATATTCAATACGTTACTATTTACAAAACAATCGTTGTCGCTTGTTATCGCATTTTTTTAATTTCTGTTATTCACAACATAATGTGTGCTACAGAAAAATGTTTTTCTTTAAACCATATTTTACCTCTATTGGCCTGGATATTGATCTTGCTAAACTCGTTGTCCCCTGTAGAAACAAGGTAGAATCATTTGAATCAAATATTTTAATCAATCCATTTTATTACCAACCCTTTCGTCCATCACACCGATCACAACATTGGCTTCCACATCCACATCCGCCTGAAAAACGTACATTATTTAAATAGAGATTCAGAGTCGATAGCAAAGCCAAAAGTCAAAGTCAAGTTTATTTGTATTATTGTCGCTTTATCCTCACCTCTCAATGTTGAACGGTAACGTAAACAACAAGCACTCCTAAATTCTTATGGATATTAACTCAAAGTCCCGTTTATAACTGAATCTCTATTTTATATTACTCAAAACACCGTTAAATTCTATGGTTCCAATTCAATAGAAACTGTACTTACTGCACAAGGCTGTGACTGCCAGCAAAACTAAAACTTGTTTAAGCATTTTTAGGAATTAGATGATAGTTTCAAATTCAATGTGGGTTACAAAATATTCTGAAACGTAAACAAAAAAAATGAACAAGCAACGAGATAGTCAATCAAAATCACAAATCAAACAATATGGCTAAAAATAAATTGCACCTCTACACCACAAAAAACATATTTGCTCCCATGTAGCGAAAGGTATGATCAGACAGATTCTTTAGCAAGTATTTATACCCGGGATTGGAGTCTTACTGTCTGAATACGTGCCCAAAAATGGAAAAGAGAGGTAGTGGATGGTTTAATGAATTTAATCATGCAAATTCTTTACGCAGATAATTATGTGACCACATCAATCACTTGTTAAAAGGGTTCTTCCTTTCATTCAATTTCGATTTCTTGTCACCTGCTGTGCACAAATTCTACAACTCCAGTTTTCAAACCGTAGAAAATACAATAAATAATAAATAACCGATAGACATTTCAGGCGAACAATTCGAAGCATTGTAGCACACTATAAGGGAGTATTGAGAACGTACGGTTTGTGAATTATCAGTACATTGCAGCTAGAAAAGAATTTCGTAAAATTTCTCATTTTTCGGAAACAATAATTAACATGCCAGTTAAATTTGCATATCGTGACTAGAATATTAACAGCTGGGTAATTTGTCAAGAATTTTGGAAACTTTTTTCCCAGTATTGACGTCACACCAAGCGTTAAGCAGGTATAGATTTATCGGAAATGGCAGTTTGCACTATTTATGTAAAATTTTTCGAGTAATTTTGGAAATTTTTAGCATTTCGCAGAAAAAAAGATTCTTTGCCAGAAGCCGACTATATTTGAGCTGCTATCCGATCGTAGGTTGCTGCAAGCTAACAAACCGCAAACAGGCGATAAGATTTTAGAAACAATAAAACGTTTGAACAAAACAAAGAAACATGCTGCTGTAAAATCACACATATTATTACCACAATTTGATGCAACAACATGTCATAGGTGCGAGCACAACTATGCACTCTATCGATTGAGGTAGCCAGGTGCAAAAAAACGTTAGATGAAAAAGACATACCACATTGCGTTAGTCAACAAGCACTTTGCTGTTTTAATCGGTTCGAAAATCTAATGGCATGATTCTCGATTAGGTCCTACCGGTTCAAATCCAGTGCGAGCGTGACTACTGACTAATGCTGCGCTTAATGGTTTTGTGATCAGACAAATCTTCCATATTTGCCACGATTTGTGTCAGTGACATTCAAATACAGACCTATAGGAGACAAGTTCGTTTTTTTGCACAATGCGCCCTTGATTCGATTGATTGACCGATTTTGATATTGAGTGTGTTGCCTTAATACAGGGGTCGCCAAACTTTATCACTTTTCGGACCCATTCGGACCAATTTCACATCAAAAAACTTGGGGGCCACAAAGCCTTTTGAATTGGACTGCCACTGACACAAGCGTTTGTACTCTCACGAAATTCGACTTTTTGAAATATTAGATAACTGTTTGTTAACCTGCGCGCCGCCAGTTTGCCTCTTTCAAATTTTCCGTTTGATGGTATAGAGGCGGTAAATTGTAGCTACTACTAGAAGCGGGTTCGCTCATGCTATTGTACTGCAATTTTCCTTGTCGATCTTTGTGCTCGGCATATTCGCCACAGAAAGTGCGATCAAAACATTTGGTCTGCCCTAGTGAAATCAGGCGACAACGTTGAACTTAAACAACCTTTACACACAAAGTAACAAACAAGTTCCTTGTCTAAGTAGTACTTTTACTTTGGACTAATATACTGATGGATTAGAGCAGTGGTTCCCAACATTTCGTGGACCTTTGCCCCCTAAAAGTAGCTTATTGGCCTCCTCTTCAAGTAACCCTCTAGGACATGTGGACCCCTTAAAAATGTAAATGGCAATCTCGTGTTGGAATTTGGTACTAATTCCGGCTTTAAACAAGTCGAATAGAGTAAACGAGAATCCGTAATCGTGAAAATCCTCAATATAGACAAATAACATGTGACCTAGTCGATTAAATTAGGGAATAAAGTTAAAAAGAAAATGGCTTTTAGTGGGTGTTTCTGGTGAATCTACACCCGCGCCCCCCATAAGACAGCTCATGGGCCCCATGAGCTGTGTTATGGGCCCTGGTTGAGAACCACTGGATTAGAGCATTGTTTATGGAACACAAGTCACGTTCAGTAAATGAGGATATTTACCTAAAAAATTCTTTGGGTCGAAGTACAAATTTGAGTGGGTTGCTGTTTGCACATTCCTTAGTATAGCAAAATGACTCTTTAATTAGTATGATTTACTTGCAACAATGGGAACAAAAGACAGTCGGTAAAAAGTTCAACAAAGTTGAATTACTACATATAAACGGTTTGGTGAGTTCAAAAGTTTTGTGAAAAAAACAGTTTCTGGGAGTTTGAAAAGAACACTGCAAACTTGTGGTTAGGTGTTGTTAACCAAAACAGCACATATAATTTGAATGTGATTAGTTTTGAAAGACATATGGACCAGCGTTACCACAGCTATATACCGAACCGTCAACGAGTGTATATGTAAACAATTTAACTAAAATCAAAACTGCAAACTGCATAAAGTGAAAGCCCCTACATTGTACTGTTTTGTCACAAAACAATAATATTTATTCTAAAAATTATCGCACAAATCTCAAGCTACCCTAAGTCTGCATGCAGACAACATGACTGTTGATTACAAAGCTAAGCAACATTCTTAGGAACCACACTTTTGAACTTAAACCTGCGACAACCTGAACTTATGTTTAAAGAATATATCGTGTTGGAGATGTTTTAGTCATTGTTGTTAATAATCCGTACAAGGCATTGTATACAAAGTATAAACTCCGTTTTTAACTGTATGTTTCATTTGTTTGTAGTGTTTGTAGTATTGTTGTAGTATTCTGAATATATCATATATTAAAACGTTTATTACAGTTTCATCCACCAAGAAATCAACTGGGTGATGCCGGTTTAAAGTGTAAATGTCCTGTATTGTTATAATTGAACATTTAATAACGAAAATTGCTTCCGAAGATCGTTATGTGGCGTAATCACTGATGAAAGCTGGACAGTGGTTCCTTCTTACAAACAATTAGGCTATGTTATTGAATGGCTCAGGCTTTATTATTACGAGTAACATACACAATTTTAAGGCTTCTACAAATTATAACTTTTAGATATATTTCTCAAAAACCAGTGACAAACTATTGTATGAAGCGTGTATTGTTGAATGAACTATACATAGAAAATAAACTGCAGTTTGCCTTTTAAAACGACATAAAATGATCGTGAATGACATGAAAATCAATCACAGGTGAAAACTAAATGTCTCGTCTTTCACTTGTCAATCCAACTCAGAAAACATTTTAACAGGTCAAGTATTCGTGGCGCAGTGAGATATGGCCATGCCACTGTGTGGGAAGAATTCGGAGTTTGTGGGCAGTGATAGGAAGATAGAACATGTTGGTAACCGGGCTGTTTCGATCGCTGTTACCGCTGAACAGCTGTGGATAAAATACAACCAACTTAATAAGATTTATTGTGAAAAAAGACCCTCTGACAAAAAATACCGAAAATGAAGATAAGATTACGGAGTTTCTGCTAACAATAACTTGAAGTTGCATATTTTTTGAGCTAATTTTTAATTTGAAAGTTAAAAAGGCTTGAATATGTCTTTTTTGTGCAACAAAAACCGGAAAAATACTTAGTTACAAGAAAATCAAGGTAGTTTTTTCTTACTATTGCTGTTCCCGAATTTGCGTTCACAGTTTTCCATGTCAGATCGGCAGCCAAATACGACTCCTTGTATTCTGTCACCCACTGGTCATAGCTATTTCGTCCCTGAGTAACGACGCCAGTGATTGTAGTAGCTCCATCTAGGGCTACTTGAATCCATTGATTAGCATTATCTGCAAATAGGAAGACTTTCAAAAACGATATTCCCTACACAAAATGTATTTTTGTTCAAATCAATTAAGCTTAAATGCAAATGCTCTAAGTACTATTAATTGCAGAATATTCTTTAAAATTTGACTTCGTGCTAAAAAGTTGTATTAAATAACTGGTTAGTGCTCACCAAAAACCTGATTGACAATTGGCGTTTTTTTTTATAAACGCGTTGAAATAGAAAAAGGCAGACCATTCGGCTGACCATGCGTATTTAGGAAACTTTTTGGGATTTAGGTCAGACAGTAAAAAGTCACAATATACTATCGTATGAATTTACTGACTTGCTCCAGCTGCCCACGCTCCAACCGAAACGTCAGGAACCATAGCTTGATAAAGTCTTGACCACTTGGGAGCATGGCAATCGTTTAAATTTGGCCCATAATAAGACGATGCTGTAATAGCACCGTCGGAAATGTAATGGGTTTTAAGACCCCACTTGCACAAACAATCTAGAACGTGTAAAGTAAGATATAGTTGTAATTTTTTTTTGGAAACTGGGGGAGTTTTTTAAAAATTTTAGTTTACTTTTTACTATTAAATGTTAGACCTAAACAACATCCGTTTTCGTTTGTTTCGCATTATTTATTTATTTTTACTTATTCGGTTTGTATTAAAAACATATTATTCTCGACTCCACGTGTACCTTTATTGGCCTGGATATTGATCTTGCTGAAATCATTGACTCCTGCAAAAATACGGAAAAATATGAAATAGCTGTCTCGACAAACGTAGCCCTAGTATCGCCCACCTTTTTGCCATCACCACTTTTACATTGACCTCCGCCTCCACAGTTACATCCACATCTGTCTGAAACAGTGTGAAGATAATAGAAAGGTAACGAACGATTACTAAAGTGAGTTCCTGTTTTTTTTTTCAAAAAATAAATAATTAGTACATCCTCTTACTGCACAAGTACAATCCTGAAAAAAAATGGAACTGATACATTACGTTTGAAATGTTTTGTCGAAAAAAATGTACAAGTTAAAACAAAACAATTCACAACTTATGAAACGGAAAAATTGCTGTAAAAGGGGGGCTTCAAAATTTCGAAACACATTTGGATTTGAGATTAAATGCAATATTTTAAGCGAAACAGTAACCCCTTGACAGTTAAAGATAAAAAAATATGCACAGGTATATATTTTTACGACAAAAATACTCACACGACAAAATCAAAACATACCCTGTAGGTAGATTCGTATAAAACGAATGACAATCGAGACTTCTGTAACATGTACAAAATTTTGCGATATTTTTGTTATTTACTAATTAGGCGATTTTCAAGCACTTTGTTGCCAGCGCGTGCTGCTAACCAAGGGTTGTTTTCTCGCAGCAAACGAGAAGTTGGCATTGTGCTGCAAAAAAAGCGTGTCATTGCGAAATAAAGTTGTGACAAAACATGAAATGTATTTCGGCACATCTAACTTAATGGTTTTCCGCTTTATCGTTTTCATCACAACAAATTGTGACACGATGCTGAAAAACGCAGAAAATATGCTTGGAAATTCAAGCCTAACCAACCTGATGAATCTCATTTACCCCACTTGGAAATGCAACCAGACTACTGGATTAGAATTCAGAACTGCCGTACTCTATAGTACAAATACGTTAGCACAGCAGTATAATACAGGTCTGCTTAAAACAAGCTGAATCAGAGTTGCAAGCGGGCCCGAAATCTGAGCCCGAACCCGGCCCGAACCCGAAAGTATAAGCCCGAAGCCCGGCCCGAACCCGAAACGTTTTTGAGAAGCCCGTTTGGGCCCGAAATTTTGATTGGCAGGTCTATCCACGAAAACCTTGCAACAAAGTATAAGAAAGAAAAAAGTGAAAAAACAACAAAAACAATGAACAATCGTTGACAATGGGGTAAACAATACGTTTTAGAGTAGGGTGGGCATTAGGGCAAAGCCAGAGAATTGTTACTAAAAATGGCGGAAACGGAACGAAAAATCAGGCCCGTTTTGAGCCCGTTTTCTGACAAATGCCTAAGCCCGAACCCGGCCCGAACCCGGCCCGAACCCGAACCCGGCCCGAAAAGCCCGGCCCGACTTGCAACTCTGAGCTGAATTAAGACCTACATACACCAAACTATATGGCGGAGATAGCATTTTTATTGCGCATGTTTATTTTGCAAGACACAAATATCCACAATTAAAGGGTAGCAGTGTTAATATTCGCACCAGTTGGAGAAACTTTCACCTCAGTTTAGGACAGTGGTTCCAAACCTTTTTTTACATAATTTTTGATAAATCAAGGAATATGCTCAATGTATGACTTTTTGAGTTAAGACTCTCAGTGGATTCAGATATAAGTTGGTTGTTACATGGGTTGTTAAATGATGCTTTCGGAACCTATATTGACAGTCATTAAAGAAGTGAGTAGATTTTAAAAATGAATAGACTCTATTCTAAACCAGCCTTTCTATTACTTTGGATAAGTTTGAGAGCCGATCACCTCTTTTTCGGATTGTAATAAGTTTTGCGCCTTTCAAATCATTTAAAAAAGTACCAGTTTAGATTACAGATTAATAACATGACTAAGACCAAATATTTTGTTTTTCGTAAAAGATTAAATTATTTTTCCAAGAATTTTATCAAAACCACAACTTAGTTTTGGTTTCATGAAATGTATGGTAGCATAAAGTTCATGAGGACAGGTTGGGAACAGGAAAATGGAATTGGAGTCTTGTTTCATGTATGAATCAAACTGTTTTTTCGGAGGGTCAAGTTTCAAACCCTTATCCTTTGTAACTTTGCCGAAGTATTGATTAAACTGACTTTACTCGAAGTCACATCCAGAAACGTAAAACATTTTCAAACTTTGTTCTTTCAACTTTGGACTTAAGTTGTTAAAACAATAACGGTGCAATACACAATTTCGCAATAAAAAAACCACTGACACATTATTGCATGAAGTGTTTATTGTTGAATGAACGATATGTCGCAAATAAACTGCAGTTTGCCTTCATAAAACGACGTAAAACGATCGTGAAACACATGAAAATCAATCATGAAAATTTGAAATTTTTTGAAAATTAAATGAAAATTAAATGCTTTTTTTCATTTGTCAATCCAACTCAGAAAACTTTTCAACAGGTCAAGTATTCGTGGCGCAGTGAGATATGCCCGTGCCACTTGGTGGGAAGAATTCGGAGTTTGTGGGCAGTGATTGGTTTGTAGAACATGTTGGTAACCGGGCTGTTCCGATCGCTGTTAGCACTGAACAGCTGTGAATTAAATACAATCAACTCAATAAAATCCATTGTCAAAAAAGCCCTTTTGATAAAAAAAAACTACAGGAAAAGAAGGTTAGATTACGGAGTTTCTGCTACAGAACCGTGAAGTTGCTTATTTTTATGGCTAATTTCTAATTTAAAATAATTCAAAAACTGGAATATGCCTTTTCGCATTCAAGCGTAACAAAAAACGGCAAAATTTGTAGTTGCTATTTTTTTAGTAAGAAAACCAACGTAGTTTTTTCTTACCATTACTGTTCCTGAATTGTCGTTCACAGTTTTCCATGTCAGATCGGCAGCCAAATACGAGACCTTGTATTCTGTCACCCACTGGTCATGGCTGTTCCGTCCCTGAGTAATGACCCCAGTGATTGTTTTAGCTTCTCTTAAATCTACTTGAATCCATTGATCAGCATTATCTGCATAGAGGAAGACTTTGAAAAACGATAATATATTTTTGGGCGAATCAATTAAACGTACATGCTCCAAGTACTATTAGTTGCTAAATATTTTTTTTAATTTGACTTTGTATAAAAAAGTTGTATTACATAACTGTTAGTTTTGCAGGTTCAATTTACTACAAATGTTTATCATGTAGCCAGTTTACCTATGTGGTGTTTACTTATTAATATGTTTGTAAAAAAAATCCAATACTCTTTATTTATTTAAGCTCGTGATTGTTGTTTACTTTGCACAAAAACCTAATTGTTTGCTGACAATTGACACTTATTTTTACAAATGCGTTGAAATAAAAAAGCAGGCTCATTCTGACCATACGCGTGTGCAAAAATTTTTTTGGATTTTAGTTGAGAATATAGTCAGTTAAAAGTCACAACAAAACTTTTGGACGATTTTACTGACTTGTCGCAGCTGACCACGATCCAACCGAAACACCAGGAATAAAAGCTTGATAAAGTCTTGACCACTTTGGAGCATGTCGATGGTCAATATCTGGTCTCCAGTAAGACGATGCTGTAATAGCACTGTCGGGAATGTAATGGGTCTTAAGTCCCACCTTGCACAAACCATCTAAACAGTGTAAAGCAAAAAATAGTAAGTTTAGCAAAATATTTTTGAAAAATTTTGAAAAATTTTAGTTTACTTTTTTCAAATCAACAGGCTTTAACAGGCATGAAGCGGTCACTATTCAATAGTTTGCCATTTGCAAGTTACCATTTTCGTTTGTTTCGCATTAGTTTTTTTCTTTAATTTGCATAATCTGTTTGTTGTAAGCTTCCATTATTCTCAACTTCACATGTTACCTTTATTAGCCTGCATATTGATCTTGCTGAAATCGTTGCCTCCTGCAAAAATACAGAAAAAATTAAACAGTTGTCTAGAGTCTAGACTCTAGACAATCGTAGCCCTACTATCGCCCACCTTTTTTGCCATCACTACATTGACCTCCGCCTCCACAGCCACATCCACACCCACATCCGTCTGAAACAGCGTGAAAATTATAAAAAGGTAGCTTACGGACGATTACTTAGGTGAGTGCCTGTTTTTTTTCAAAAACTACATTATTAGTACATCGACTTACTGCATAAGGCTGCGAGGGCGAGCAGAAGAGCAATTTCTTTCAACATCTTTAAAGAGGCTGGTTTGAATTTCACCAAGTAACTTACAATCCTGGAAAAAAAAGGAACTCATATATTACGTTTGAAATTTTTTGTCTAAACAATTGTACAAATTAAAACAACACAATCCATAACCCCATGAAACAGTAAAACTGCTGCAAGGCGTTTCAAAATTTAGAAATACATTTGGATTAGAGATTAAAAGCAAATAGTTTTAAACCAAGACATTAACCCTTTGACAATTAAAGATAAAAAATATGTACAGGTAAATACTTTTACAACAAAGATATTCACACGACAAAATCAAAACCTACCTTGTTGGTAACTTCGTGTAAAACGAATGGCTTTCGATTCTTCTGTACCATGTATAAATACCCGCTGGTAAAGGTTACATTAATTAAAGAACTTCCCTGCACCGCAAAACTAATTAGAGCTTGTCGTTTGACAAACGACTTTAATTATTGCATATCGCACTTGCTAGACTCAGGGGCGGGCAACTTCTCCAGTCGGCGGGCCTGATGTGGGAAAATAAAGTACTTGGCGGGCCGGATTCCCGAATCGATACATTAATCGCGTATTTATACAGTGATTTAAAACGGATTTTTGACCACCTAAACCAGTGGTCTTCAACCATTTTAGCGAAATCGCCCCCTTGCTAGGGCACTGACTCAATATCGCCCCCCATTATATCGTTGTTTTTTTTAAGTTCTTGACTCTTGAGCATTTGCGTGCAATTAGATTTACCCAGCACCAACGAATGCTTATGTTAACAGTTAAAACCCAATTTAATTGCTACAACAACACTGAGGGTCAATTTCACGCAATTCTAACGCATCCAAGCAAAGTTTGTGACAACATAGACAAGATAACATCATACGATTATGCGCAAACAATAGCTATTTTTGTTATTTTGATTAAAAGTAATGGGGCATTACTCGGCAAAAGAGAAACCTATGCATTTCACATTAATAACTTACACTAGATTTATCAAATTTAAGGATGATACAAAAACTTCGCAGTTTTTGAAGCGCTAGCAGACCTATAGAAAGTGTAAAAGTGAAACAAGTTTGAGGGAAAGCTCGTTACCGTTATATTAAAAAGGTATAGCCGGTCACCATACATAGTGCATACACCAATTTAATGCATACACCACAGACTTAGATAGTTTTTTTTTGCTTAGATAGTAACGGCGGGAAAGTTTTTTGCTATTGGGGAGCGTTACTGTCCGTTACAACTATAATTTGACGTAGTATGCAAGTAGTGGGGGATTGCGGCAGACTGTGGCCGCGGGCCACATTACCATGTATGACCCGGAAACTGTCTGCGGGCCGGTCAAAATCCCGTCGCGGGCCGGATCCGGCCCGCGGGCCGTATGTTACCCGCCCCTGTGCTAGAGCGTACAACAATCGGTTACCAGGGTTAAACCGGTATTGTTTATGATAAAACTTAGTTTATTAAACACAAAAATTAAATGACAAACGAAAAAATGGAAAAGGGATAAAGGGCAAAATTCTGAACATTTCCACAGACATAATTGTTTTCAAAATGAAGGCTTTTCAAAACCCGGCAAGTCAAAAGAGTTGTTAACAATACATTTACGTTAAAATCCTGTGAAGGAAAAATGTTGTTGATTACAATATAATAGCGGACAAAAGGGATTTCGAGTAACTGTGAATTTGCGTCTTAATTTCTAAGTTAGAAATTACATCTCGATTATGACTAAAACATAATTTATCATAGCTGAACCTTGCAATGTCGCCAAGATTGCAATTTACTAATTACTTGTTTTAAGTGAACGTTCATCACAAAGCAATTAGGCAGTTCGAGGAAATTTTGTTGTATTTTTGTCACTTTCTATTAAGGCGGCACTCCAGCACTTTGTTGCCAGCGCGTGCTGCAAACCAAGTGTTTTTCTTGCAGCAAACGAGGAGTTGGCATTGTGCTGCAAAAAAACGTGCCATTGCGAAATAAAGTCGAGAAAAAATAACAAATGTATTTCGGTCCAACTAACTTACCGGTTTTCCGCTTCATCGTTTTTATCGCAAGAAATTGAATGCTATCTGGACAGTGGTTCCATCTTACAAATAGTTTTTTTTCTCAACCATATGTGTATTAAGAAACGATGCTAAAATACGCAGAAATTATTTGTGGTATTTCAAACCTGACTAATTTGATGTATGTCATTTACCCCGCTTTGAATTGTAACCCAAATACTGAATTAGAATTCAAAATGCCATACTCCAGTACTGTGGTCGGCAACCGCCGGTCCGCGGCCCGGTACCCGTCCGCTATGAGATCGATACCGGGCCGTATAGTTTTTCAGGTTAATGCTATGAAACATTTTGCCCATGTATCTCGTGAACGATAAACTAATTTAGGCATTTTTATTGCTGAATATTGTAGTTTTTCAAAAACCGGTCCGCGATAAAAATTTCGCTTTCAAAAACGGTCCGCAGTGCATAAAAGGTTGCCGACCTCTTCTCTAGTAAAGTTGTTACTACAGTAGTGTGATACAAGTCGGCATCACACAAGCGGAATTATATTCACTAGACTACATAGCACTTTCATTGCTCATGTTTATTTTGTAAGATAACACCCTCCACAATTAATGGGTTGTAGTGTTGATTTTCGTACCAGAGCTTATTCGTCTGGGTTTAGGAGGAACCAACTTGGATAAATAAGTTTATATTACACTCACCACTTTTCATTTAGTCAATAACATGTATGTTTTCAGTCAATTGGAAATAATGGACAAGTGTATAGAAACACCAAAGCTAAGAGTTGATAAAAAATCACTTATATTTTTTAATACATTTCCCGTCACCTTCGTACAGATACACAGTTATTTTGTATCTGCTTGCGTGGTAATATTAGATCGCCCTAGTTAATATGCTTTCAATCGAAATCAAATCCAGGAACTTAAAGCATCTTTAAACACTGTTCTTGTAACTTTGGACGTTGTTAATGAAATACTGATGTTGTTAATGAAATACTAGTGCAATACACTACTTGACAATGAAAAAACACCTTGACACATTATTGCATGAAGTATTTATTGTTGAATAAACAATAGGTCTATATAGCAAATAAGCTGCAGTTTTAGTCTATAAAACGACATAAAATGATCGTGAATTACACACAAATCAATCACAGGTGAAAACTAAATGCCATTTTGTTCACTTGTCAATCCAACTCAGAAAACATTTTAACAGGTCAAGTATTCGTGGCGCAGTGCGATATGGCCGTGCCACTTGGCGGGAAGAATTCGGAGTTTGTGGGCAGTGATTGGTAGATAGAACATGTTGGTAACCGGGCTGTTTCGATCGCTGTTGCACCTGAACAGCTGTGAATGTAATACAATAAACTCCATCAGATTTATTGCCGAAACTTTAAAATTAAGTTGACAAGGCTTGAATATGCCTTCTTCGCATTCAAGCGTAACAAAAAAACGACAAAATACTTAGTTACAAGAACGTAGTTTTTTTCTTACTACTGCTGTTCCTGAATTGTCGTTCACAGTTTTCCAGGTCAGATCAGCAGCCAAATACGAGACCTTGTATTCAGTCACCCAGTGATCAAGATCATTTCGTCCCTGAGTAACCACCCCAGCAATCGTGGTAGCTTTTTTCAATTTTATTTCAATCCATTGATTAGCGTTATCTGCATGTTAGAAGACTTTGAAAAACGACATTAATGGCAAAAAAAACACAGTTTAGGCAAAAATTCAAATGAAAGGAAGATGCTGAAAAAAACATTTATTGAAAAATAATCATTAATAGTTTAATCATTTGTATTTATTTATTGACCAAATATGGTTTTCTTCTGATGAAGGTTAAAACTATTCTATGAAATATTATCGACCGAACAAAAAGTTGTTTTAAAACCCTTGGGTTTTGCAGCTTTAATTTGCTACCTTCAAAAAAACATTTGATATCAATCCAATTTACCCATGTGGTATCAATTAGTTGATTAAGCACCTGGTCAGTGTTTACTTTTTGTACGAAAACTTTCTTACTGAAAATTAATGCTTTTTATAAACCCGTTCGCTCATACTGACCATACGTATTTACTATAATTTTTATGGATGTCAGTTACAAAAAGTTGGGTAAATATATTTTGTTTAAAGCCAAAACTTTTGATTGATTTAACTGACTTGCTCCAGCTGCCCACGCTCCAATCGAAACACCAGAAATAAAAGCTTGATAAAGTCTTGACCACTTGGGAGCATGCGTTTCATCGATACCTGTTCCCCAATAAGACGATGCTGTAATAGCCCCGTCGGGAATGTAAAGGGTCTGTAGTCCCAGCTTGCACAAAGGATCTAAAAAAGTGTAAAGCAGGCCTGCACAACATACGGCCCGCGAAGGTATTTAGTGCGGCCCGCAAGAAAATTTTAAAATACTTCACATTGAACTAAAAAAACGTTATGCCGCCATGCATTCGATTTTGTGTAATAATAACATTTTCCTCTATTGGACTTCTAAATGAGTAATCTTACTTCTATTCATTGTTTTATTAATTACAAAACAATCCCATCTTTGTTTCACACGCAAAGCTTGGTTATAGCGTTTAGTATCAATAGTAGAGCCTAGTCTAATCTTATGTGCGCGGGCAAGTGGGCTATTTTAGGATTGTCCAAAATGGCTGAAAACAAGAAAAGAAAGATTGAAAGTGAAGGCAGAGTGTTTAATCCGGAGTGGACAAGCAAATACTTATTCGCAGTGGTAAAGACAAAAATAATGTGTCTTGTCTGTCGAAATGTAATTTCCGTTCCGAAAGAGTATAACCTCAGACGTCATTTCGAAGGTAATCACCCGGACCTCACAAAATTAGATGCCAGTGAAAAGAGTCTTAAAGCAGAGAGTTTACGTAAGAAACTTTGCTCGGAACAAAACTTGTTCAAGCTTCCGGGGAATGAAAGTGTATCTGTTACCAAAGTGAGTTTTGAGATAGCCAGGAAATTGCTGCTGCAGGAAAAAGTTTCACAGAGGGCGAGTTTGTTAAAAAATGCATGTTGAGTGCTGTTTCATCGATTTGCCCCAAAAATCTTGATAAATTTCGAAAAATTAGCCTATCTCGATCAACTGTACAAAGAAGAGTTGAAGATATTGCACAAAACTTTACCGACCAGCTGCATGAATAAATTAAAGGATTCGCATTCTATTCGTTGGCTGTGGATGAAAGCACAGATTGTACTGATACAGCACAGCTTTTGGTGTTTATAAGAGGAATTGATGACAATTTCAACATATCTGAGGAGCTTGCTGGTATGCAGTCTATGAAAGGTCGGACAACTGGAAAAGAAATCTGCAACGAAATCGTTGATTGCATTACTACCAAATTATCCAGTGATTTCAAAAATTTGGTTGGAATGTACACTGACGGTACTCCTGCTATGTGTGGGTCTAAAAATGGAGCAATGGCTTGTCTGCAATCATTTATCGGCAGAAAAATAATTTGTCACCACTGCATCATACACCAACAGGTGTTATGTAGCAAGGTATTGCAATTTGACCATGTAATGTCTGTTGTTGTTTCCATTGTAAATTACATCCGAACCAGGAAACTGAAGCAACGACTATTTAAATCGTTTCTTGAAGAAGCTGGTGCAGAATATGGTGACGTGGTGTACCATACAGATGTGAGGTGGCTAAGCCGAGCAAAAGTGTTGAAAAGGTTCGTAGGCTTGAAAGAGGAAATAACAAGTTTTCTTAAAACAGATGCGCAAACGCGATTTTCCGAGCTCAATGATTCGTCTTGGAACGAAGATTTGTGTTTTCTTTGCGACATTACTTCACATTTGAATGAGCTCAACATTAGGCTTCAAGGAAAAGGAGCACTTGTTTTCGAATTTCTTGTTGCAATAAATGGATTCAAAGCCAAGTTGAGACTTTTCAAAAGTCAACTGTTAAAAGGAATATTGGTACATTTTCCGACCTGTTCGCAGCATATTTCGCAAGAGAGGCATTTGGCTACAGGAACTAAATACGCCCAACAAATCGAACTCCTTATTAAAGAATTTAACGACCGGCTTTCTCTTTCCTGTGAAGAAAAACTGCAGCTTAAAATCGTCGAAAACCCGTTTTTCATAGATTCGGAACAGGCACCTTCACATTTGCAAATGGAGGTTATTGATTTGCAGGCTTCATCTTTACTTAAAAGAAAACACGAAGAAAGCAATTTGCAAGACTTTTACAAGTGTTTGCACCAAAAAAAGTTTAAAAATTTGGTAACTCTCGCAAAACAAATGTTTAGCTTATTCGGCAGCACTTACATCTGTGAACAAACTTTCTCTGTATTAAACTTTAATAAAAACAAACAGCGATCTTCACTTGCTGATGGACATTTGCAAGATATTCTAAAAATTTCAAGTTCCAGTCTCGTGCCTGATTACGACGCGCTTGTTGCCAACAAAAGATGCAACATCTCTTATTGAATTTTAGTTACAAATTGTGTTCTTTGGGTTGTTGTTGATGCTTAAGAAAATTTATTCGTTCATGTGATATTGTTTGTCAGCGACGAAAGATAGCTAATAAAAAACGTCGTATGAAATCAGATCTGTTATAACTATAAGAGATAGACAGAACAAATTTCAAATTTTGCCTTGGTTATAACAGTTATATCCAGCATGACCGATACGATTTCAAACAGTATCGTGGTACACTCCAATAGAGTTATCATAGACTTATATAGGGACGTACGGTTTCCGGCCAAGTGCTCGCCGATTTTACTTTAAAAACATTTAAAATACGTTAGCATGCGGCCCGCGAAACATTTATGTGTTCCGTTGTGGCCCTTGCGTTGTTTTGAGTTGTGCAGGCCTGGTGTAAAGTAAGAAATGGTTGTAAAATATTTTTGTGATATTGAGGAAGTTTATTTCAACGAATTTGGTTAACTATTTACTAATGTATGTTAGACCTAAATAGGAACAAAGCGTTCACTATTTATAACTTTACGATCTACAAGACACCAATTTCGTTTCTGCACAAACATATCACATGTTACCTCTATTGGCCTGGATATTGATTTTGCTAAACTCGTTGTCTCCTGTGAAAAGGGTAGAATCATTTAAATCAGACATTTTAACAAATCCATTTTACCACCAACCTTTTTTTGCCATCACACCGATCACAACACTGGCTTCCACATCCACATCCGCCTGGAAAACGTACAGTATTTAAATAGGAAGTCAAGACCAAAGTGGATATCGTTTATAACCGTATTTTTTACAACACCATTTATGTTTATCGCTAAAATTTAATGAAACTAAACTTACTGCAAAATGTTGTGATTGCCAGCAAAGCTAAAACTTGTTTAAGCATTTTTAAGTTTCAAATTTAATTTAGACTTCAAAATGTTCTGCAAAACATTAACAGTTTATTTTTACACTGGTTTGCTAGGTGCAAAAAAGTCCATTAATGACGCAAATAAGTATGAAAAATCTTTGCAAAACTAAAAAAAAGAGTTTTAAAACTAAAACCATCTATCAAATAAACATATATAATTTGCTTTAGTTCAGCAAAGGCTATGATCACAACAGCTTCTTAAACCAGCATTTATACCCAGCGTTGGAGTCCCACTGTCTGGATAACTGCCCAAAACCGGCAATTAGAGGTAGTAAATAGAATAATGGATCATGCACATTCTTTACGCTGATCATTATGTAGTTTCGATCACTTGTCAAATCTGGACAGTGGTTTTTCCCCACATTACATTTTGCTGTTTTTTTTACCCCACTGCACACAAATCTAGCATTTAAAGGGTAGCAGTGTTAATATTCGCACCAGTTGGAGAAACTTTCACCTTAGTTTAGGACAGTGGTTCCAAACCTTTTTTTTACATAATTTTTGATAAATCAAGGAATATGCCCAATATATGACTTTTTGAATTAAGACTCTCAGTGGATTCAGATATAAGTTGGTTGTTACATGGGTTGTTAAATGAGGCTTTCGGAACCTATACTGACAGTCATTAAAGAAATGAGTAGATTTTAAAAATGAATAGACTCTATTCCAAACCAGCCTTTCTATTACTTTGGATAAGTTTGAGAGCCGATCAACTCTTTTTCGGATTGTAAGAAGTTTTGCCCCTTTTAAATCATTTAAAAGAATACCAGTTTGAAATTACAGATTAATAACATGACTAAGACCAAATATTATGTTTTTAGTAAAAGATTAAATTTATTTTACAGGAATTTTATCAAAACCACAACTCAGTTTTGGTTTCATGAAATAAGTATATGGTAGCACAAAGTTCATGAGGACAGGTTGGGAACAGGAAAATGGAATTGGAGTCTTGTTTCATGTATGAATCAAAATGTTTTTTTGGAGGGTCAAGTTTCAAACCCTTATCCTTTGTAACTTTGCCGAAGTATTGATTAAACTGACTTTACTCGAAGTCACATCCAGAAACGTAAAATATTTTCAAACTTTGTTCCTTTAACTTTGGACTTAAGTTGTCAAAACAATAACGGTGCAATTACGCAATAAAAAAAACACTGACACATTATTGCATGAAGTGTTTATTGTTGAATGAACGATATGTCGCAAATAAACTGCAGTTTGCCTTCATAAAACGACGTACAACGATCGTGAAAAACATGAAAATCAATCATAGATGAAAATGAAATGCTTTTTTTTTCATTTGTCAATCCAACTCAGAAAACTTTTCAACAAGTCAAGTATTCGTGGCGCAGTGAGATATGGCTGTGCCACTTGGTGGGAAGAATTCGGAGTTTGTGGGCAGTGATTGGTTTGTAGAACATGTTGGTAACCGGGCTGTTCCGATCGCTGTTAGCACTGAACAGCTGTGAATTAAATACAATAAACTCAATAAAATCCATTGTCAAAAAAGCCCTTTTGATAAAAAAAAAACTACAGGAAAAGAAGGTAAGATGACGGAGTTTCTGCTACAGAACCGTGAAGTTGCGTATTGTTAGGGCTAATTTCTAATTTAAAATAATTCAAAAACTGGAATATGCCTTTTCGCATTCAAGCGTAAAAAAAACGGCAAAATTTGTAGTTGCTATTTTTTAGTAAGAAAACCAACGTAGTTTTTTCTTACCATTACTGTTCCTGAATTGTCGTTCACAGTTTTCCATGTCAGATCGGCAGCCAAATACGAGACCTTGTATTCTGTCACCCACTGGTCATGGCTGTTCCGTCCCTGAGTAATGACCCCAGTGATTGTTTTAGCTTTTCCTAAATCTACTTGAATCCATTGATCAGCATTATCTGCATAGAGGAAGACTTTGAAAAACGATAATATATTTTTGGGCGAATCAATTAAACGTACATGCTTCAAGTACTGTTAGTTGCTAAATATTTTTTTAATTTGACTTTGTATAAAAAAGTTGTATTACATAACTGTTAGTTTTGCAGGTTCAATTTACTACAAATGTTTATCATGTAGCCAGTTTACCTATGTGGTGTTTACTTATTAATATGTTTGTAAAAAAAATCCAATACTCTTTATTTATTTAAGCTCGTGATTGTTGTTTCCTTTGCACAAAAGCCTAATTGTTTGCTGACAATTGACACTTATTTTTACAAATGCATTGAAATAAAAAAGCAGGCTCATTCTGACCATACGCGTGTGTAAACATTTCTTGGGTTTTAGTTGAGAATATAGTCAGTTAAAAGTCATAACAAAACTTTTGGACGATTTTACTGACTTGTCGCAGCTGACCACGATCCAACCGTAACATCAGGAATAAAAGCTTGATAAAGTCTTGACCACTTCGGAGCGTGTCGATGGTCAATATCTGGTCTCCAGTGAGACGATGCTGTAATAGCACTGTCGGGAATGTAATGGGTCTTAAGTCCTAACTTGCACAAACCATCTAAACAGTGTAAAGCAAAAAATAGCAAGTTTAGTAAAATATTTTTGAAAAATTTGAAAAAAATTCAGTTTCTTTTTTTTAAATCAATGTTAGGCTTCGACAGGCATAAAGCAGTCACTATTCAATAGTTTGCAATTTGCAAGTTACCATTTTCGTTTGTTTCGCATTAGATTTTTTCTTTAATTTCCATAATCTGTTTGTTGTAAGAACTTCCATTATTCTCAACTTCACATGTTACCTTTATTAGCCTGGATATTGATCTTGCTGAAATCGTTGCCTCCTGCAAAAATACAGAAAAAAAATAAACAGTGGTCTTGAGTCAATCGTAACCCTACTGTCGCCCACCTTTTTTGCCATCACTGCATTGACCTCCGCCTCCACAGCCGCATCCACACCCACTTTGGATTAGAGATTAAAAGCAAATAGTTTTAAGCCAAGACATTAACCCTTTGACAATTAAAGATAAAAATATGTACAGGTAAATACTTTTACAACAAAGATATTCACACGACAAAATCAAACCTACCTTGTTGGTAACTTCTTGTGAAACGAATGGCTATCGAGACTTCTGTACCATGTATTAATACCCGGTGGAAAATATCACATTAATTAGTAAAAGCTGCACCGCGAAAGTTAATTGAGTTTATCGTTTGACAAACGACCTTAATTTTTGCATGTCGCACGTGCTGGAACGTTCATCAATCAGTTGACAGGGTTAAAAAAGGGTTAAACCGGTATCGTTTATAATAAAACTTAGTTTATTAAATACAAGATATTAATTGACACACTCACGTATATTCCGAAAAATGGAAAAGGGAAAAAGGGGTAAAATTCAGAACATTTGCACAAACATAATCGTTTTCAAGATAAAGGCCTATTTAAACCCAACAAGTCAAAAGGATTGTTAACAATACATTTACGTTAAAATCCTGTGAAGGAAAAATGTTGTTGATTACAATATAATAGCGGACAAAAGGGATTTGGAGTAACTGTGAATTTGCGTCTTAATTCCTAAGTTAGAAATTACATCTCGATTATGACTAAAACATAATTTATCATAGCTGAACCTTGCAATGTCGCCAAGATTGCAATTTACTAATTACTTGTTTCAAGTGAACGTTCATCACAAAGCAATTAGGCAGATCGAGGAAATTTTGTTGTATTTTTTTCACTTTCTATTAAGGCGGCACTCCATCACTTTGTTGCCAGCGCGTGCTGCAAACCAAGTGTTTTTCTTGCAGCAAACGAGGAGTTGGCATTATGCTGCAAAAAAACGTGACATTGCGAAACAAACTTGAGAAAAAATAAGAAATGTATTTCGGTCCAACTAACTTACCGGTTTTCCGCTTCATCGTTTTTATCGCAAGAAATTGAATGCTATCTGGACAGTGATTCCATCTTACAAACAGTTTTTTTTTTCAACCATATGTGTATTAAGAAACGATGCTAAAATACGCAGAATATTTTTGGTATTTTAAACCTGACTAATTTGATGTATGTCATTTACCCCGCTTTGAATTGTAACCCAAATATTGAATTAGAATTCAAAATGCCATACTCCAGTACTGTGGTCGGCAACCGCCGGTTCGCGGCCCAGTACCCGTCCGCTATGAGATCGATACCGGGCCGTATAGTTTTTCAGGTTAATGCTATGAAACATTTTGCCCATGTAAAATATCTCGTGAACGATAAACTAATTTAGGCATTTTTATTGCTGAATATTGTAGTTTTTCAAAAACTGGTCCGCGATAAAAATTTCACCTTCAAAAACGGTCCGCAGTGCATAAAAGGTTGCCGACCTCTTCTCTAGTAAAGTTGTTACTACAGTAGTGTGATACAAGTCGGCATCACACAAGCGGAATTATATTCACTAGACTATATAGCACTTTCATTGCTCATGTTTATTTTGCAAGACAACACCCTCCACAATTAATGGGTTGATTTTCGGGCCAGTTAGACGCAGTTTCACCTGGGTTTTGGACAGTGGTTATTAACATTTTTATCGCGGCGAACCCCACAATATTCTCCACGCTTTCGTCGAATCCCACAAAGTGATTTGATTTTTTTGTTGCTTGTAAGTTTGCTGTAACCAACACCAGCAAATGGAGAAATATTTTTCAAACAGAGTTACAAGTTCGAGCCAAACAAACAATAACTTCAGGTCAGGCTGTTGTCAATTTGTGCCATTAAAATAAGCGTAGTTTACAAGATTTCTTTTAACCCGGTATAGTTTTGTCTTGAAAAACAAACCTTAGGACCTGTAGGGCGCTGAACAAGAAAAAGGTATCGTATCGCGAGCTTTGTTCCGTGTGTTGTTAGTCAGCAGTTAACACAAAATCGACCTAAATCAGCACTAAATCGAGCAAGTTCTTTTAAGCTTGGACTTATGTAGTTGGTGCAATAATCCACTAATACACAATTTCGCAATAAAAAACAGGGACTCATTATTGCATGAAGTGTTTATTGTTGAATGAACGATACATCGCAAATAACCTGCAGTTTGTCTGTATAAAACAACAACAAAAATGATCGTGAATTACATAAAAATCAGTCACAGGTGAAAATTAAATGCCTATTTTTTTCACTTGTCAATCCAATTTAGAAAACATTTTAACAGGTCAAGTATTCGTGGCGCAGTGAGATATGGCTGTGCCACTTGGTGGGAAGAATTCGGAGTTTGTGGGCAGTGATAGGTAGATAGAACATGTTGGTAACCGGGCTGTTTCGATCGCTGTTGCCACTGAACAGCTGTGGATAAAATACAATAAACTCAATAAGATTTATTATCAAAAATGTCACTATGATAAAAAAAAAATGCAGGAAAGGAAGGTAAGATTGCGGAGTTTCTGCTATAAAAACTGAAAATTTCGTATTTTGGGGGCTAATTTTTAATTAAAAATGAAATTGATAAGACTGAAATATGCCTTTTTGCATTCAAGCGTATAAAAACGGCAAGATACTTAGTTACAAGATGAAAATGAACGTAGTTTTTCTTACTATTGCTGTTCCTGAATTGTCGTTCACAGTTTTCCATATCAGATCGGCAGCCAAATACGACACCTTGTATTCTGTCACCCACTGGTCAAGGCTGTTTCGTCCCTGAGTAACGACGCCAGTAATTGTAGTAGCTCCGTTTAAGTCTACTTGAATCCATTGATTACCATTATCTGCAAATAGAAAGACTTTAAAAAACGACATTAATTGCACAAAATACATTTTGTTGGCAAAAAAGTTCCAATAATTGCAGAATATCTTTTAAACTTTGACTTATTAAAAAAGTCGTATTACGTAACTGTTGATGTTGCCGCATTTCCTTACAAATATTTAACATTAAGCCAATTTACCTATATATTGTTTTACTTGTTAATATGTTTGTAAAAAGCAAACAGTTTTTGTTGAACTATTTATTTTTTTGTTTTATTGTTTAACTAGTAAACGCAGGCTCATTTTGAGCATGGGTATTTACGATGTTTTTGGATTTAGGTTGAATATATACAGTTCAGTGGTTCTCAAACTTTTTCATTTTTTTTTTTCAAAACGGTCCCTTTGCCATTATTTCGAAGTCCTTAAGCCTGAATGTGTATTGCAGAAAAACAAAACTTGATTGCAGGATTTTAGCTACTGGTGGATGTACCAAATTGCGCAAAACAATGATCCAAAGACAGCATCTGTCATCACACACCCCAAAAAAACATTACGACTGTGCGCGAACAATTGCATTTGTGTGAGTTGGCATGCAATAAAGGCTGTTGTTAAGAAATCGAGACAGTCGATTCGCAATTCAATCTAAACTTTGATTTAAACTTATGCAGTAAACAAACTGACGCCTAATAAGATTATTGAATTACTTTAACCTTTACGCGACTCCCCAAAATTGCCTCACGGACCGCTAAAGGACCGCGGACTCCAGTTTGAGAACCGCTATATTATAGTCAGTAAATAAAACAAATCTTTCGGACGATTTTACTGACTTGTTGCAGCTGACCATGATCCAACCGAAATATCAGGAACAAGAGCTTGATAAAGTCTTGCCCACTTGGGAGCATGTCGATCGTCAATATCCGGTCGCCAATAAGACGATGCTGTAATAGCACCGTCCGGAATGTAATGGTTTTGAAGTCCCAACTTGCACAAACCATCTAAAAAGTGTAAATTAAGAAATGGTTGTAAAATTTTTTGTGTAAAAGTAGGACGTTTTCTAATGAAAGTTATAAATTACTAAGTTATTTAAAGACGAATGTTAGACCTAAACAGACATAAAGCGGTAACTATTTTTTGCATAATTTTCATTTTTGCTGAAATATTAATATTTTGTTTGTTGCAGAAACAAATGACATGTTACCTCTATTAGCCTGGACATTGATCTTGCTAAAGTCGTGGCCTCCTGCAAAAATACAGAAACAAATAAATTAGTTGTCTTTATAAGCGTATCTTACAATTACCTACCTTTTTTGCCATCACTACTGCTGCATTGACCTGCGCATCCACACCCGCACCCGTCTGAAAAAATGTGAAATGATAAAAGGGTATAGAAACAAAACATAAAAGAAACGATTATTTAAGTAATAATTTGTACTCCGACTTACTGCACAAGGTTGTGACCGCAAGCAAGAGAATAATTTCTTTCAACATATTTAAAGAGTAGGGTTTGAATTTTAACAAGTGGAATGTCCTGCAAAAAAGTGCACATAAATTACATTTGCAAAGTTGTATTTTTAAATATGTTTTTTAAAATAAGGACAATAATCTAGACTTCATACCCCTATAAAGTGCTGTATAAGATGTATATCTTTTTATTTGAAACACAAATAAATTGACAATCGAAAAAACATAATGCAACTTTTACCAAACAAATTACAGATATGACAAAAACAAAACATACCTTGTTGGTAACTTCGTGTGAAACGAATGCTTAACGTGCCTTCTGCACTGTGTATAAATACCCGGTGGTAGACTTTATATAAATTAGGTAATTTATCTGTTCTGGGAAACAAAAATGAGAGGCGAGTTTTTCGTTTGATAAATGACTTGCATGTCATGCGTGCTGGAGCATACATCAATCAGTTGACAGCGTTAAAAAGTGGGTGAACAGGCATTGTTCATCATACCATCTCGTGTATCCCAAATTCGGGCTTTGAAAATAAAAGAGGGTAAAATTATTTTTGAAAATAAACGAGGGTAAAATTAAAACGTCCGAAATAAACGCTTGGTCAAGTCTTCCCCACTTAGGATTATGCCACTCGACCACATTTCGTCGCCAACAAGACGATGTAGTTATAGCACCGTCGGCAAAGAATCTGTAATTTATTTTACGAAAATGCTGGTTATAAATCGCCAATGAACACAAATATGTTTTATTTATGTCACAAGATGATTTTTGTGTATTTAATACATTTTATGCGATTTTTGTATATCTAAAGGAAATAACTTCTGTTTGCTTCGACATTTATTTTGTCTAATTCTTTGTCGCCTTTGAAAAGAAACAGAGACGATAAAAAGAACAAGTAGTTGATTTCTTTCAGCAATGTCGCTAAGCCAAATTAAACACCAACCTTTTTCACCGTCACCGAAAACACCAATCTGGCACTGACATCCACATCCACATACGTCTAAAACAGGAGTGTACAACCTTTGTCACTGTGGGGTCAAATACAATTACCATCAATAGATCATAGGCAGAACCGTCATATAATACAAGGTGATTTAACTTTGTTCCTTAACAAATATGCCTAACTACAAGTATTATTTGCATTTGATTCTAGCCACATATTGTCAGGTCACAGAAAAATAGCAACGGGAGCATTAATCTTCTCAAAAATAGATACCGGTCTCGATAACATTTTTGAGCGCAATGAAAATGTTTTTTAAACGCAAATTTACATTAAAAAGCAATACTACGACGTGGAATCTGTACAAGGTTTGCAAGCAGATGTTCAACAAATAGTTTGTGCTTTAGGATGTGAAAATAGTTTGCAGAAAACGAGCTGTTGGATTTGCCCACATTACATTGGTGTACATGGTAAAACGGCTGAAGTTTCCGATAGTTTAATTCTAACAAGTTTTTTTTCTGTAAAAAAGCAAATGATGCACCCACGTTAACCTACTATGTAGTGAGTGCTAACGGTAGTGTTTAATTGCAGCATGACAGGAACCAATGCTGCAAGTACTTTAGCATTTGCACCTAAAAGCACGAATCTGCCATCATTTGTCAGTCTCTTTTTTCAATTTCTACGAATAGGGAGCAAAACTTTTCCAACAACGTGATTTTTAAATAGCATTTCTTGCAGCGTTGTCAAAAATACGTGACACCGGCCATATTATGCAATTCAGCCTGATCACAAAACATTGCCAGACACATTAGTCATGCCGGGTTAACAGTTTTTGACATTTCTGTCAGTTTCCGGATAGAAACCACTTCATGTCTTCGTTGCCAAACGTCGACTATTCGTGCCACAAACGCGTTTTTTCTTGATAACGTCATGCGCTGCAAACCAAACCTGCTGCAATTTTAAGAAAATACAAACAAACAGAATGTCAGGGAATTTTGCAGCATAAGTGTTTTTCTGGTAAACATTCATGTGGTTCTTGACAAGATTTAATACAACAGACGATGCATTATACCAGAGTGAAGCCAACCATACATTGCAACACTAGTAGAGTATTTAGGTCTGAATTCGGGGGGATAAAATTTTAGGCTGCAATCCACCTAATGTAAGACACCTCTTCAAGCTTTACCCTGCAACTTATAGTAATAATTTAGGGGGAAAATTAAAAAAAATCATTTTAAAGTTCCTTGTAAGCAACTCCATGTCATGTTGCCCATAAACATAACCTACACATATATGTTAAATTGTGCTTCAAAAGTCCCACTTAAATTTTCCAACCGCCAAGTCGTGGGCGCTACCACCCAAATTAAAAAGCCTCAGTTCCGGCTGCCAGACGGAAAAAAGCCGATCTTTGTTTTCAAGAGCGAAGTGAGTTTGAGCCTCGTGGAAAGCAAGCAGTGGAAGTCACATCAATACCGACATAATTAAACTTGAAGGGATAAGTACCCAAGGGCGCCTTACGTTCATACTTCTTGTAAATGTAAGATAGTGCCGTTTCTCGATGTGGCGGTTTTCAAGTGACATTTCCTGCAAAACTTACTTCTTTTCAGTAATTGTCAACTTGGCAGTTAAGGACACTTGTAACGTTTCGCTGAATGAAGTTCAAACCACCAATTTGCAAAATAAGAAGAAAAAGTCATTTCACACACAAACGGATCCGAGGCCGAGCAATAAGTAATGAGTCAAACAAAACTTTTTTTATGACTTGCGATGCAAATACTCAGGGGCAAAAAGCATTCCGTTGGACGAAAGCATTTTATCAACGCAAAAATGTGCATATTTGTCCATATAACACAGCCTAGCAATAAATGCATTAGGTATTTGATTGAATTCGTATCCAACACAACAGTTCAAACTAATTATTCTGCAACAGGCTCGGACAAGATTTTTACTTCTTTTTTCATAATCTTTGCGGTTTCTGACGTAAGACCATTACTTTTTCCTTGAACAAAAATTATGAAAATCGTTTGTGTACAGTACGTTTAAGAAAAATTCTATTTATTTTTCGAATTTCGAAACCAATTTCTTTTTTTGAGCTATTACCTCGAAAATCATTCGAAAAGTAGCGATGCAAATCTTTGCATTGTAAATGCATACATGTAGGAAAAATATGCAATAATAGGACAAAACCAAACATTGGACATCATTTAATCAAATTCGTTTGTCCCAAGCCTATTACCTACACGCCACGCTGCAGGAGAATGTTGTTAATTTACCGATCATTGCGCGTTGTTGATGTGATGAATTCACTCAATATCCCCAAAAAATGTTCAGAACTGAATCATGCGGAACAGTTTCCCAAACGATCGCGTGTTTAACGCTTTCAGTGATTGGAGTAAACAACATATGTAAACAAATATATTAGTATATAAGCGCACATTTACGAAACTTTTTTAAGGAGATGTGAATGTTTATTACCTCGGGCCAAACTTGTCTTTTGAAAACTGATTACGATACAACACGTTGTGATGGTCCTATGCAGCTAAGCAACGTATGGTTTTGTCCGCAGTTGGGCGCAAAAGAGCAAAATATTTGGAGTGTGTTTTTTATTTGCTTTTAATCATGCTTGTAATTGTTTTTTTTTGCCCAAGTTCTGCTCACGCCTGTACTGCTTACATTGATTTTTGTGTGTGTGTTTCTGAAAATAATTGTATTGTTGGTTTTCTTGCACTTTGTCTACGCTGTGAGAAATGCGTTGAAAATTAGTACTCAGAAATGTTGGCATGGTTTTATTGCCACCGAGAAATAATTGCGTAGCGAAGCCATACTCTATACTACTATGTTTACAAAATACTGCTATATATTTGGGCTGTTATCAAACAAATAATTATTTGATTATTTGAATTTTTTAATAATTTGAAAATTTATCAAATCATTTTTGACTTGTTACAAATAATCAAATAATTTTTAGCAAACCTTGATATATGTGCAAACACATTGGTGACTATTTTATGAAATTGCGGTTACACAGAAGCACTGCAACATATGTTTTCAGCCTTATTTGTTGTTCAGCAACCCAATCCCAAAAATGTTTGACAGTGAAGCATAACAATTTACAGTTCATTCCGGTAATAGTTACATCCAGGAATAATAAAAGTTAATAAGCAAGTGAATAAAATGTAATAGACACAATTCAATTCAGCAAAGTATTCAAGAAGAAGCTGTTGAAATAACGTGAAAAAATACACACGAAAATACATACGGTTTTGCCAAACTACGGAGAATAACTGAAGCATGTCTCTATCTGTTTTAATTTATTATTTCAAACAAAAGAGAAGTAGCCTAGATTTAATGACTAAGAGCTGACAAAATTTGTTGAGTAATTTCAATTATCCACATTTAATAATGACTCTGGGCCTTATGTGTCAGGTATTCTAAATTATTTAAATTGTTTTATTATTTGATTTGAAAGGAAAAAAAGTATTTAATTATTTGAAAAATTAAAAACGTTTATTTGATAACAGCCCTACTATATATGGTACCGCTACTTTATATTGCGTTTGTTTATTTACAAAGAATTGCGTGACAATCACAAATCTGGCAATGAACAAAAAAGGTTGACCGTTTAACACTCATAATTTAGCAACCAAAGACTTTAAGCTTGATCGCCTCAAATAAGTGTAAAGTGTCAAGCGAGAACATGTGATAAATCCCTTCAAGTTGCATAAAGACCTCCTTTGGCCATCTACCAGGAACTCTGGGACACATTTCTTGATAAAACTCCAAAAAGCGATCAAGATCACGGTCTTCTTTCAAATAGGCTTTGAAAAGCTGTCTGACCTATAATTCAAAAACGGCAACTTGGAACTCCCGTGTATTCTACATCCATAGAAGCTGGTGTAATTAATTTATATGAATAACTCAAAAAGCATTTTATACAATTTCATTTCTGGTTTATTGTTAAAGCGTCTTGGCCTCATTTAAAGCATAAACTCATTGCAAATATTTTTTTACATAAAACAACAGTTACCACGATGTAGTTATGTTCAGCTAGTTGACCTTGAGAGTAACCACCGATTCCACGGAGTGATGTCACACATTTTTTCAAAAACTAAACAAGGAAAAAATGTTTAGCTTGTATTCATTTGGGAGAGTGCACTTAGCAATTCAGTATCTTTATGTTACTGATATAGTATAATAACACGAAAATTTTGCAGGATAGCAAAAATCACCAAGTCGAATAGCAGAGAAAACATTTTGTAAAATCGGTGATCTAAAAGATATGTACAAAATATACAAGCAACAGACACTGGCTTAAAAGCTAGTTTTTATACTTTGTCATGTTCTTACATACAAGTCGATAGTATTCTTTATCAAGATGTCCAGATGCCTTTTCTGGGAATATTTAAGAGGTGCCAAAATAGAATCGTGGTCCATTTCAGTCTGTAGGAAAACAAGGTTTAGAAGCAAACTATAATGTAGCTCAAAATTTGTTTTTTGAAGTCGAATGACCAAGAATAGTGGTTTCCAACCGCCGCTGTCAATGGAACGACAAATTTGTGCTAGTTCATATGAGCAGCCACGGATAAAAAATATAAGAAACGCTGCTTTACATCACACGTTTTTACCTGAAATAGATAGTCCGAAAACTGTGGTTTCTGTTGATAAATTTTCATCTTCAATCCTGAAAAACAATGTATGCTGTTGCTCTGTTTATTGTGTTTAATAAGTGTTATGTTTACTCACCTTTGGGGCTTTTTAACAAAGATTGTAATACGCTTGGGTTAGTGAAATAAGTTGACAACAAAATAATTTATGCAACTCAAACCTGTCAACAACAAGGAAACATTACAATCCAACTGACAACCTCGAAATCATGCGTGATTAAATCTGTTTCAAACGTTATTTAAAATATTTTCGAGCTGTCATATTATTTTTACTGATTTCAGTAATTAACGATTCATCACAGCACCACAAACTAAAAAGGGTGAACCTAATACCCATTCGAAAAAAGTCGGGTTCAGAAATTACATCTGAAACTTTCATTTGTACTTTTCTGTCATCGGTTTCAATGATACTGCTATTACCATGCAACTATGCTGTATTAATTTACGACTTTGCTGTATTAATTTACGACAAATATTTAACAATAAGCCAATTTACATATGTGGTGTTTTACTTATTATCTACTCTTATGGTTCATTCTCAGGTTCATTCTGACCATCCGTATATGTACGAATTTTTTTCGGACATATAGTCAGTAAAATGTCTCAACAAAACTTTCGGACGATTTTACTGACTTTGTTGAGCTGACCACGATCCACCCGAAACATCGAAAATATAAGTGTAGAATTCAAGCCTCATGCTAATTCTACCTTTCAGTCTCTTGACTGGCAGAATAAGATAGCCGGTTTCAGATGCACTTTATTTTCAGTGATTTAAAACGGATTTTTGACCACCTTATTTAAATAGAATCAAAACGTCACAATTACAAACAGTCCAAACAATTACCTTACATAACATAAAATTATCCACCTCAGCAAAGTTTAATACAACACCACATACTTAGATACTGCTGAAACAATGACTGGGCTACACGTGCAGAGACAAGAAACCGAGAAAGCAGGACGCACATAAAGTTGGCAGTTATGTCGTCACAATGAACGTATAGGTCACGGGTTACAACGGCGGGAAAAGTCTTTGCTATAGGGGAGCGTTACTGTCCGTTACATACCGGCCCCTAAATAACGAACGTGGAGACAAAGTTATTTACACACAACAACAGGAGGACAGAAACGAAACACAACAAAGTACGCTGCCTCAAGTAAGCACAGCTTGCGAATATCGCGCGTATATACAGCTCTCGCGGTGCGAACGCGAACACTTCTGACAGCTCCTTCGCTATCAGGGCACACCACCACCTCAATGCCTTTTGGTCAGGCAGCTGGGGGGGTTCATCTTGTACGCGACCAAACCAGGTCACCGGCCCCAAAGCTCTTCGTTGGTCGTACCCATAAAATTGGCAGGTAGTCGCGAAGTTACCTCTTCCAAACGTATCTGCCAGCCACCCAACCGTACGCAGCGTTCCCCGGTAGTCGTCAGCAGTGGCGAACTTGTCCGGGGTAAGGAAACTGTCCAGTTCTGGAACAATCATTCTCTTTATCTTAACAACTGTTACCGCAGCGCCTTCCAGATGCGGCAATGCGACAGGCCTTACATGGGCCTCACCAGATTTTCCAAACATCAATGAATAGAGAATATACCTGACTGGGAGGTTTGTAACAACGCAGTGTCAAAAGATTCCAATGCTCGATCGCACTTTCGGAAAGTAGGTTGTCCCAATCCAGTTGCTGGTTGCACAGACTATGCATTAGCTGTTTTATAGAAAGCAGAAATGGCTGGATAAATCCAAGCGGGTCGGAGACCTTACTAATCATCGAAAACACTACGACAAGTCCTTTGGTACGGTAAGACCCTTGTAGCAACTTGTCGTTTAATAATGTTCCATCGTAGGAAGCGGAACAATCGAAAAGAATTCGAAATTTGCCACCCGTCGCGTGGTGTGGTATATTCCGTGTTTGTTTTGTACATTTCAAACTACCTGAAAGGATTCCTGGAGCAAATCCCTGTCTCAAGTAATCCTGTATCTTTTCCCAGTACTTTCCAAGCGGTTCGCTATACTTGTGGAAGCGACGCTTTAAGTGTGACAGGCGTCGTTTTGCCAAGCTACTGTCATAGGACAGAACCGGGACGGGCAATTTCCAAGGCAAAATCTGGTAATGTCCGTTCACTCTAGTGACACTGTTTTCTGTATTTGAAAGAACTCGTTTGTGTTTAAGTGAAAGTCCAAGGTCACTTGAACCTCTATCTTGAAAGTCAATACTGTATAACTGATCCAACTGATCAGGTAGTTTTGTGTTAGCGTGTATGTAATTTACACTCGTATTTCTGATGTCATGTTTTCTTTCGGGGCCGAACAAACACCAGCCCAAACCAGTGCGAATAGCAACAGGGTCGCCACGAGAGCCACGTACAGCCTCGTGTTGCTCGTGAGCCTCGTAAACATCGGCTGCTATGAGCAAGTCCACATCTGGACAGTTTATTACAGAGAATTTGAGATTTCGAATATGCGGATACCGCTTAATATCATCAACAGTAGGAATGCTGCCTTGTAGGTTGGGTAACTTGGGGACGACCCTTAAACTTTTCAACATAAAACAAGCGCCATCGTTCAGGCCTTGTACGGACAGCGAAACTTTGCGACTGCGCAATGTTTGTGTTCCGTTTACGGTAGTAATTGTCAAGTTGTCTTCCACACCGCTTAGCCCTAGTTTCTTGGCCAATGCTGCAGAGCACAATGACGTGTCTGATCCGTCGTCAAGAAAGGCATGCGTGAAATGGGGTTTACAATTCCTATCCAAAACAGTAACTGGCACGACCTTAAGTCGCACAGAATGAGTCTGCAGTGTCGCAGCGGATATTCCTGGCAAACCGGCCCCGTCAACTTCCGTTGGATCGCTAGAAGATTGTACAGATAAGCGCGAAGGGTGCGCCCAATGCAATAGCGTGTGATGCCTTTTCCCGCAGGAGTCTACACGGCATACATATTTGGACAAACATTTGTCCGCACAATGCTCGGGACGAAAACAATTGAAGCACAGTTTGTTACGACGCACTAGCTCAAAACGTTCTTTTACTGGTCGGCTCCTAAAGGCCTCACATTTCCACAAAAAATGTGACGACCCGCATTCGGGGCATGTAGGCGTCCGTCCTGGTGAGTCGTAATTCACAAAAGACTCTTCATCTGACACTACCGAGTATGTAGTTGTGACTCGATCTGGGAACTTGCCTTTGTTGGTAACTTGTCCTTGCGACTTGCATTCCTCGTCGGAAATAAACCTCATCAATGGCGATAGAGTGTCCTCTACCAACAATTCCAAAAGATCCAACAACGCTTGAAAGGTCACTGGTTGATTTCGCAAACGAAGTTCCGAGGATTTAGTGATGAATCGTCTGATTGCAGTATGCGGCAAGCGCTGTACAACAGCCTCAACATTTTGAGGCAGATCAAGCGTGTATTTACAATCCCACTGACTAAACAGCTTGTAACTTTCTGCAGCTTGTGCACGAAATTGTCGCAAGCCCCTGAAGTCGCTATCCTTCAATTGCGGGCGTTGTGTCAATCGGTCCATGTGTGCTCTCACAACAAGGTCTAATCTTCCATGTCTCCTGTGGAGTATATCCAATGCCTCCCTGTATCCTAATTCGGGAGGCATGCTTTTGCATTCCAAAATGTTGGTCAGAGCATCTTCAGTGCAAAATTCACAGAGATATCCCAGCTTCTCGGCATCAGACAAATACGCCTTATTTATCTGACGATCGAAGTCGTTCATAAACTTGTGATAGTCAAGAGGATCGCCGTCGTATTTCATTAAAGGCAGTTTCGGTAAATTGAAACCTTGTTTTATAGTTTCTGCAATTACATACCAATTCTCGGTAGTCGTTGGTGGACCACGAGGGTGAGGTTTTATTGTTGCATCTTGATGATCCTTTTCAAATGTGCCGGCCCCAGTGGCTTCTGCGCGGGTGGCAACCACTGGACCTTCTGCCTTAGTTTGGAGGACTCGAGAAGGCCCGACAGGAACCTGTGACTTGGCTGGTGCAAGTGGTTTGTCTGTCGGGTTCACATTCGTCTTCTGTTTATCGTCCCCATGCGAAAGCTCACACGAGTCAAACTCGCATACAGTTTTAGCAGCGAATTCCGCCAATTCCATTACTTGTCGGGCTTTATCAAGCTCGAGTTCCATTTCCAATTCCAAGTTTTGTTTTCTGGCTTTCAGTTCCATGTCCAACACTTTAGACCTAATGGCGCACCGACGTTTCAGTTGTTCCAGCCTTAACGTTGCAGCTTCGGCCTCATGACGAGCACGCAAACTGGTACTTTTGACACTTAGCACAGAACCTTTAACGGACGGTTCACCGCCGTTAGTTTGTTCATGCCTGACATGGTCAATCACGTCAAATAGCTCTTGTGATGTGCTGGGGATATGTTCTTCCTCGCTTGACATCTTTCTCAAGACATTTGAGAAACCAAAGAAGCCGTTTTAAATGATGTAGAATTCAAGCCTCATGCTAATTCTACCTTTCAGTCTCTTGACTGGCAGAATAAGATAGCCGGTTTCAGATGCACTTTATTTTCAGTGATTTAAAACGGATTTTTGACCACCTTATTTAAATAGAATCAAAACGTCACAATTACAAACAGTCCAAACAATTACCTTACATAACATAAAATTATCCACCTCAGCAAAGTTTAATACAACACCACATACTTAGATACTGCTGAAACAATGACTGGGCTACACGTGCAGAGACAAGAAACCGAGAAAGCAGGACGCACATAAAGTTGGCAGTTATGTCGTCACAATGAACGTATAGGTCACGGGTTACAACGGCGGGAAAAGTCTTTGCTATAGGGGAGCGTTACTGTCCGTTACAATAAGGTTGATAAAGCCTTGACCGTTTGGGACTAAACAGATCGTTCACCACTGAATCAAAATAAGACGATGCTGTTATAGCAACGTCGCGAATGTAATGGATCTTAAAAAAATTAAAAAAATGGTTGTAAAATTTGTTTGTAAAGGTACAGACGTTTTTTTTAATGTTTTAGTTTACTATTTACTAATGAATGATACAGCTAAATAGGCATTAAGCGGTCAGTATTTACTACTACGATCTACCATACACCGTTTTCGTTTTTCCAAATTTTTCATATTCTGTTTGTTGCAGAAACCTATTATTCTCGACTCAACACGTTACCTCTATTGGCCTTGATATTGACCTTGCTGAAATCATTGCCTCCTGCAAAAAATATGAATCAGTTGTCTCTCAAAGCGTAGCATACTATTACCCACCTTTACCGCCATCACCACTGCTGCATTGATCTACGCATCCACACCCACACCCGTCTGAAACAGTGTGAAATAGTATAAAGGTAGGGAAACAAAAAATAAAAAGAATAGAAACGGCAAATAAGAGAAACGATTTATTAAATGATAATTTGTATTTCGACTTACTGCACAAGGCTGTAACCGCAAGCAGAAAAATAATTTCTTTTAACATCTTTGAAGGGTCAGGTTTAAATTTCAACAAGTAGACTATCCTGTAAAATAGTGCACACATATTACATTTGCAAAGTTGTATTTTTAGGATTTTTTTTAAATCAAAAACAAAGTCATTTAGACTTTGTACCCCTATAAAGTGCTATATAAGATGTATATCGTTTATTTTTTTCATTTGAAACAAAAAAACAAATGACAATAGGAAAAAAGTACAACTTTGACCAAACAAATCACAGACATTCACACGATAAAAACTGTAACGTAGCCTTTTAGTCTAAATTAGCTATTTAAGCTATCATAGAACGCCACTTAATTTAGAGTGTAATCTTACGTTAATGTACATTATCTTTCAAGCTTATGCTTATTATTGCGTGAGTTCACTATAGTTTACTTATGGCTTTTGTGTAAGAATTATGTATTTTAGCTAAGATTAAATTAGATTAGAAAGAGAAAACCTGTCTATAAACAAAACCTTGTTCCACTCCACCAAGTGATTTTAATAAAAGTAACACACAAACAATTATGATACAGAAGACGTAATGTTAAAACATTAAACTGCCAAAATAGCAATAGTCTGGCACTACGCTCAAAGCAACTTCATTCAACAAGCGGACTTTACAACTGCCCGGTAAACAACACTGTCCAACATGACATAAAACAAAGACATATATACAATGTGGTGGGCGTAAAAAATGCAAGAAGTTGGCGTGCCTTTAGGGCGATACAACGGGCGAATATTTGCGATTTAGATAATTATATGAAATTGGTAAGCTGCTTCCTTTGAAGTACAACGTTTGTAGCTGAGTTTGGGAAAGTACGATCACAGAAAGAGATGTCTCCTCCATGCACAGCATGATCAATTAAATGGCCCGGCCTGTAGGCAATTAACATGACATCTTTGTACAGACAGGTAGGAAACCGATGAAAGTATGTTGTAAACAACCATGTTGGTTTGACGCAACAAAAACAAAACATACCTTATCGGCAACTCCGTGTAAAACGAATGGTTAACGCGGCTTGTCTATCGTGTATAAATACCCGGTGGTAACGGTTACATCAGTGGTTCTCAAACTTGTTTTTGTTGCGACGCCTCTGGAAAAGTTTTCTGGACTTGCGACGCACCATCAAATAAAAGTTAATGAGGAACCTTATCAATAAACAGGAAATTTAAATCTATTAAACAGCACTTAGAGAACAATTTTAGCCTAACTGTTTTTCGACAAAGTTATAAAACTGCACTCAACACTTTCAGTGCACCCGGCAATCACGTGCAGGCTTTTGTTAATTGTTTCAATTATTGCGCACAATTGCATTGTCTTGTCTGCTGCAAGGCCTTAACAGCATCAATAACGAATTACAATGAAAGAAATGTTTCAACTTACGCACAATATAAACTGATGCACAAAAGTTTACTGCTGCAACTCAAAAACTTTTGAGGTAAATTTACGTCAATCCGCACTCTACGCAAAAAGTATTTGGACGTAAATCCGTCAACCGCACTGAAACCTCATTTTTATGAGATAAACTGAGTTCAGCCACGAAACGGAAATATTCTGCGACGCCCTTGGGAAATTGACACGACGCACCAGGGCGTCGCGACGCACAGTTTGAGAACCACTGGGTTACATTGATTTAGTGATCATTTCTCTATTTTGGGAAAAAATGTGGGGCGAGTTTTTCGTTTGATAAATGACTTGCATGTCAAACGTGCTGAAGCATACATCAATCAGGATGAAGGCATTTACGATAAAACTTGATTTAATAAAAGCAAAAGTTTAAGTAGCATTCCGTGTATTCCCAAAACGGGGTTTCAAAATAAACAGGGTAAAATTACTTTTATAAAAATTGCTGGACATTTTTTTCAAGAAAGACTAATCTACATTATTACGTTTCAGCGTTCTGTTTGCAAGAAATTAAAAGTACTTATCTTTTTCAGAAAGTTAGCTGTAGACGTTGTACACTGTTTCGACCTATACTGTCCAAACGGTGACAAGACATTAGCTGAATTTACCATTTTCCCCACGATTTACTGTGCAAAATATATGGCGTTTTTTGTAATTGCAAAAGGAAAAATTTTCCAATGGTGTTGAACTATATCAACAAAGTATGAACGGTATGAATCTGTTCAAAAAATTGAAAGCAAATAGGCGTTTCCTGCAGTCACAGTAAGTTTTATTACTAGCCACGTAAAATGCAGTAATTCTAACATGTTAATACAATTGTTAAAAACACACCACATATAAATCATTAACTACATATCAAAAAAGGACGTTCAAAATTACTTGTCAAAGTAGAATTGAAACATCCAGGATAAACGACCGGTCAAGTCTTTCCCACTTAGGATTATGCCGATCGTCCACGTTTGGTCGCCAATTAGACGATGTAGTTATAGCACTGTCGGGAATGTAATGGGTCTTGAGTCCCAACTTGCATAAAGAAACTGTAATTTATTTTACGGAAAAAATGGTTATAAGTCGCCATATACACCTATATGTTGTATTTATGTTATAAAACAATTTTACATATTTAATACATTTTATGCGATTTGTACTAAAGGAAATTACCTCTGTTTGCTTCGACATTTATTTTGCCCAATCCTTTTATCGCCTTTAAAAAGAAAAAGAGACTGTAGGCACGCTTTGTTTTACGTCCGTTTATTGCGAGACACAAAATAGAATGAAGCGTGCACACGATTCAACATCGCAAGTACCGTCGCAAGTCGCGTGTCGCGTGTAATTTAAAGATACGCTACAAGACAATATAAAAAACAAGTAGTTGATGTTATTTTAACACAGTTGTGTCACCAAACCAAATCAAACACTGACCTTTTTCAGTCATCGCGTTCACTACTCCGGCACTGGCATCAACATGAAAACAACGACAATCTGAAACAACGTAGAATATTTAAATAGGTGGTATACTTTACAACAAAATACATTGCATTATACAATAAATCGACTTACTAATGCACAAGACCGAGACGGCTAACAAAATAAAAACTTTTTTTAACATTTTGAAGTGTGTAAGAATTGAGTTAGCCGCGTGTTGTAACTTTTGGTTTTAAGGAAGTCTTGCAACTCAAGCATTGACATCTTGAATAGTGCATGAAACTGATTTTAATAAAGATAATAAATTACCATCGGGTTTAGATTAAAGCGTAAGTTTATGCAAAACAAACATTCTGTTCTTTGTTTTCTTTTTCATTCTTTAAACACAAATGTACATTAAAAATCAATACTACGACGTAGAATCTGTACGAGGTTTGCAAGCAGATGTTCAACAATTAGTTTGTGCTTTGGGTCAAGTGAAAAACCATGACCAGCAAAAACAGTGATAGGTGCTGGTGAATCAAATATTCACCTCACAGCACAAGTAAGATAACCTGTGAGACAACCATAATAATAATAAAAACGTGTGCAAAAGCAATTTTGCAACATTTTGACTAGTAATAGAGATAGTTGACAAATGTACAATAGTGGTGAGACATTCAGTTTATTGAATGTGCACAGCATGACAACACATGCTTTCAGATGATTGCTTGAAGGTGTCCACCAAAACAACTCATCACAACAAACAGAGGAATAATAATAATACACTGGGGACATCTGAAAGAGCAATAATTAAACAGTGATACGTGAGCAGCTAAACTAAAATAAGTCCAGGTGCCGTCCGGCTGCTATTGTTCCAAGAGTGTATTTTTTACTTGATTTGTAAACATTTTTTTTGAAGTGGGAACAACATCAAATTTAAGGTCTGTCTAGCATTTAGGACCTGTATACTTTTTGGATTGTTGTATAATACTGCTGCTGCAAAATGGGATAGTTTCGGTTTGTCGAGTACTTACACTATTGGTTACCAGTTTTCGGTTAAAGAAATAGTCAAATGCTTGAGGTAATTTACCATTTGGGTGATTGTATCAATACATTGCACACTCAAGTTTAAACTGTTGCGTGTTTGTTAATATTTTATGATGTTTCAACATTTCTTCCAGGTTATGAGATTTAATTCAAAATTCAAATCAAATTTTATTTGCATTGTCACTATATCCAATTGTCATTGATGAACAGTTTAAACTGGTGGATCATCTAAACACCCTAACATGTCAAATATTCGTGTCGCAGAAAAATATGACCGTTCCACTTGGTACGTAGAATGCGAAGTTTGTGTGCGGTAATTGGTTGATAAAAGAAATTGGTAACATGACAGTCTCGGTCGCTGTTTGCACTGAACAACTGCAAAAGTTGTAAATGTGAAACTTTAATTTAAAAGGTATATAGTACCACAGGATTTATTAAGGTTTAGCTTCAATAAATTTCAAAATAAATGTTCAATCACAAAAGTCAGTTGTACACACCCTATTCCTAGCAATTTAAAAGTTTGTTGAAGCAAAAAAACAAACATTAATGGATCATGAACTTACCGCTACTGAATCTGAACCATCATTTACAGACTTCCACGTCAGGCAATGTGACTTTGAATTTCATACTCAACTGGTCATTGTTGTCCCGTCCCTGAGTGACCGCCCCAGTTATTGTGGTAGCCTTTTCTAATTATACTTCAATGCATTGCTTAAGATTATCTGTACACAAAACAAATAACCTACCATCCAGCATCATTCCAACATATTTAGGTAATAGCACACAGTTTGCACATACTTGTAAGAAACGTTTGTTATTTCAAATGTTTTCCCACACAAATCGTGTAAATATATTATTTAACTAATTTTATTTTTACATATTAAATTGTTCAGTCAATGGAAATCATGAAACCCAAAAGATGATTTGATCAAATGTTTAACTATGACTAAAAGTGTTTAATGAAAACCGCACTTTTGTATTGCAACGCGACATAAACAAAATTTGATTAAACGTGAAGAAAATAGTTACCAAACCACAATTTAAGTCTAAATAATATTATTTCATATCACACAAACACAACACAATAAACCAACTTTGTTACTTATTTTTTGTTAAAATTATGGCCAAAACAGCTTCTTTCCAATCAAATTTATTAAAATAATTGATTCAAATTTACAAAATCATGTCATCCATCCATTAATCCAAATAGGTTATGTTGGAATAAGATATTAAAGATGCCGCAAAGGTGAATTGTATTTATCTTAATTCATAAGGATGGATGACTTAATGATTTAATAAATTTTAATGAATCAGCATAAGGTTCATCGCAGTTTTCATCCACAAAGCAATCAGCTGTGAGATTCTGGTTTAAAGTGGAAATATACTGTATTGTTATATTCGAGTATTGAATAACGAATATTCCTTCCGAAGATCGTTAGGTGGCGCTATCACTGATGAGATCTTAAATCTGGTGGTTGTTTTTTTACAAACAATTATGCTTTACATTAAATGGCACATGCTATATTACTACATTCGAAGGTAATATTGTACGGGCCGGTTTGAGATAAACGGCACCGCGTACACCAAACTTTATGGACCAGCATTTATGATCGAGAAAATTATTTCATCTGAGTTTTATTGATATAAATAGGATATATTCTAAATTTTTAAATTAGTGAACCCATAGGGAAAAGAGTTTATTTCACACGTACAACTTTCTAGTGGGTGAATAGCAATGTATGTCTTAACTAAGCGGAAAAAATGCACTTCAGAAACACCAAAGGTTTTGGATAAGGTTTAGTCTTTATAGAGTTGATGATAAATTACATATAACTTTCACTGAATTTAGCGCCAGCTTAAAGATACTCATAATTATTTATTTCATATCTACGTGCGTGCTAATATATGATTATCCTATATTTTATAAGTTCTCACTCGACATCACATTCTGGTCGCAAGTTTGGTCATGTTATATCTTTTCTTTTGATCTTAAACGTATGTAAACAGCGACAATTGTTTTCACTGTGTTAAGTCAAGCTATGGTGGACATAACGTAACATCCGACTGCTAACACATTTTAACACATCAGGCTTATCTACAATTTATAGCTTTAAGATATATTTCGCAAAAACCAGTGACACATTATTGCATGAAGCGTTTATTGTTCAATGAACGACACATCTGAATAAACTGCAGTTTTGGTTTATAAAACGACATAAAATGATTGCGAATTACACAAAAATCAATCATAGGTGAAAACTCAATGCCATTCCATTCACTTGTCAATCCAACTCAGAAAACATTTTAACAGGCCAAGTATTCGTGGCGTAGTGAGATATGGCCGTGCCACTTGGTGGGAAGAATTCGAATTTTGTGGGCAGTGATTGGTTTGTAGAACATGTTGGTAACCGGGCTTTTCCGGTCGCTGTTGCCACTGAAGAGCTGAGAAAAAATGGAATCAACTCAATTTAAAATACTGTCAAAATACCGATTTCTAAGACTTTAAAGACAGAACAATACAATTCTATAAGTTTCAGCCTAAATTTTAACCGAAAATTGATCTGAAATGGACAGAATGAGTTGTTTACCGATCCAGCGAAAGACTGAAACGATTAAAATATTTAGTTAAAAAGAATTAGTTTTCACTTACTTTTGTGAATCCCGATTCGTCGTTCACAGTTTTCCATGTCAGATCAGCAGCCAAATACGAGACCTTGTATTCTGTTACCCACTGATCAAGACTGTCCCGTCCCTGGGTAATGACCCCAGTAATCGTGGTAGCTTTTCCTAAGGTTACTTCAATCCATTGATAAAGATTATCTGCGCATCAGAAGCAATTTTGATTTCACAAAAGTTGGTTTCAAGCAAATAAATCAAAAAAATAAACTTTTGTATGAATTTACTGACTTGCTGCCGCTGACCACGATCCGACCGAAACACCGGGAATATACGCTTGATCAAGTCTTGACCACTTTGTGCTATGTAGCTCGGTCCCTTCAGGATGCCAATAAGACGATGCTGTTATAGCACTGTCAGGAATGTAATGGGTCTTCAGTCCCAACTTGCACAAACAATCTATGAATGTTAAATATATTCGTTGTTGGAACTTTTTTTGGAATATTGTTATTTCTTAAAACATTTTGTTGTAAATATATTCGCTTATAAATATATTCAATACGTTACTATTTACAAAACAATCGTTGTCGCTTGTTATCGCATTTTTTTAATTTCTGTTATTCACAACATAATGTGTGCTACAGAAAAATGTTTTTCTTTAAACCATATTTTACCTCTATTGGCCTGGATATTGATCTTGCTAAACTCGTTGTCCCCTGTAGAAACAAGGTAGAATCATTTGAATCAAATATTTTAATCAATCCATTTTATTACCAACCCTTTCGTCCATCACACCGATCACAACATTGGCTTCCACATCCACATCCGCCTGAAAAACGTACATTATTTAAATAGAGATTCAGAGTCGATAGCAAAGCCAAAAGTCAAAGTCAAGTTTATTTGTATTATTGTCGCTTTATCCTCACCTCTCAATGTTGAACGGTAACGTAAACAACAAGCACTCCTAAATTCTTATGGATATTAACTCAAAGTGGATACCGTTTATAACTGTAACTTATTACTCAAAACACCGTTAAATTCTATGGTTCAAATTCAACAGAAACTGTACTTACTGCACAAGGCTGTGACTGCCAGCAAAACCAAAACTTGTTTAAGCATTTTTAGGAATTAGATGATAGTTTCAAATTCAATGTGGGTTACAAAATATTCTGAAACGTAAACAAAAAGCAACGAGATAGTCAATCAAAATCACAAATCAAACAATATGGCTAAAAATAAATTGCACCTCTACAAAAAACATATTTGCTCCCATGTAGCGAAAGGTATGATCAGACAGATTCTTTAGCAAGTATTTATACCCGGGATTGGAGTCTTACTGTCTGAATAGGTGCCCAAAAATGGAAAAGAGAGGTAGTGGATGGTTTAATGAATCATGCAAATTCTTTACGCAGATAATTATGTGGCCACATCAATCACTTGTTAAAAGGGTTCTTCCTTTCATTCAATTTCGATTTCTTGTCACCTGCTGTGCACAAATTCTACAACTCCAGTTTTCAAACCGTAGAAAATACAATAAATAATAAATAACCGATAGACATTTGAGGCGAACAATTCGAAGCATTGTAGCACACTATAAGGGAGTATTGAGAACGTACGGTTTGTGAATTATCAGTACATTGCAGCTAGAAAAGAATTTCGTAAAATTTCTCATTTTTCGGAAACAATAATTAACATGCCAGTTAAATTTGCATATCGTGACTAGAATATTAACAGCTGGGTAATTTGTCAAGAATTTTGGAAACTTTGTCCCAGTATTGACGTCACATCAAGCGTTAAGCAGGTATAGATTTATCGGAAATGGCAGTTTGCACATTAATTATGTAAATTTTTTCGAGTAATTTTGGAAATTTTTAGCATTTCGCAGAAAAAAAGATCCTTTGCCAGAAGCCGACTATATTTGAGCTGCTATCCGACCGTAGGTTGTTGCAAGCAAACAAAACGCAAACAGGCGATAAGATTTTAGAAACAATAAAACGTTTGAACAAAACAAAGAAACATGCTGCTGTAAAATCACACATATTATTACCACAATTTGATGCAACAACATGTCATAGGTGCGAGCACAACTATGCACTCTATCGATTGAGGTAGCCAGGTGCACAAAAAACGTTAGATGAAAAAGACATACCACATTGCGTTAGTCAACAAGCACTTTGCTGTTTTAATCGGTTCGAAAATCTAATGGCATGATTCTCGATTAGGTCCTACCGGTTCAAATCCAGTGCGAGCGTGACTACTGACTAATGCTGCGCTTAATGGTTTTGTGATCAGACAAATCTTCCATATTTGCCACGATTTGTGTCAGTGACATTCAAATACAGACCTATAGGAGACAAGTTCGTTTTTTTGCACAATGCCCCCTTGATTCGATTGATTGACCGATTTTGATATTGAGTGTGTTGCCTTAATACAGGGGTCGCCAAACTTTATCACTTTTCGGACCCATTCGGACCAATTTCACATATAAAAAACTTGGGGGCCACAAAGCCTTTTGAATTGGACTGCCACTGACACAAGCGTTTGTACTCTCACGAAATTCGACTTTTTGAAATATTAGATAACTGTTTGTTAACCTGCGCGCCGCCAGTTTGCCTCTTTCAAATTTTCCGTTTGATGGTATAGAGGCGGTAAATTGTAGCTACTACTAGAAGCGGGTTCGCTCATGCTATTGTACTGCAAATTTCCTTGTCGATCTTTGTGCTCGGCATATTCGCCACAGAAAGTGCGATCAAAACATTTGGTCTGCCCTAGTGAAATAAGGCGACAACGTTGAACTTAAACAACCTTTACACACAAAGTAACAAACAAGTTCCTTGTCTAAGTAGTACTTTTACTTTGGACTAATATACTGATGGATTAGAGCAGTGGTTCCCAACATTTCGTGGACCTTTGCCCCCTAAAAGTAGCTTATTGGCCTCCTCTTCAAGTAACCCTCTAGGACATGTGGACCCCTTAAAAATGTAAATGGCAATCTCGTGTTGGAATTTGGTACTAATTCCGGCTTTAAACAAGTCGAATAGAGTAAACGAGAATCCGTAATCGTGAAAATCCTCAATATAGACAAATAACATGTGACATAGTCGAATAAATTAGGGAATAAAGTTAAAAAGAAAATGGCTTTTAGTGGGTGTTTCTGGTGAATCTACACCCGCGCCCCCCATAAGACAGCTCATGGGCCCCATGAGCTGTGTTATGGGCCCTGGTTGAGAACCACTGGATTAGAGCATTGTTTATGGAACACAAGTCACGTTCAGTAAATGAGGATATTTACCTAAAAAATTCTTTGGGTCGAAGTACAAATTTGAGTGGGTTGCTGTTTGCACATTCCTTAGTATAGCAAAATGACTCTTTAATTAGTATGATTTACTTGCAACAATGGGAACAAAAGACAGTCGGTAAACAGTTCAACAAAGTTGAATTACTACATATAAACGGTTTGGTGAGTTCGAAAGTTTTGTGAAAAAAACAGTTTCTGGAAGTTTGAAAAGAACACTGCAAACTTGTGGTTAGGTGTTGTTAACCAAAACAGCACATATAATTTGAATGTGATTAGTTTTGAAAGACATATGGACCAGCGTTACCACAGCTATATACCGAACCGTCAACGAGTGTATATGTAAACAATTTAACTAAAATCAAAACTGCAAACTGCATAAAGTGAAAGCCCCTACATTGTACTGTTTTGTCACAAAACAATAATATTTAATCTAAAAATTATCGCACAAATCTCAAGCTACCCTAAGTCTGCATGCAGACAACATGACTGTTGATTACAAAACTAAGCAACATTCTTAGGAACCACACTTTTGAACTTAAACCTGCGACAACCCGAACTTATGTTTAAAGAATATATCGTGTTGGAGATGTTTTAGTCATTGTTGTTAATAATCCGTACAAGGCATTGTATACAAAGTATAAACTCCGTTTTTAACTGTATGTTTTATTTGTTTGTAGTGTTTGTAGTATTGTTGTAGTATTCTGAATATATCATATATTAAAACGTTTATTACAGTTTCATCCACCAAGAAATCAACTGGGTGATGCCGGTTTAAAGTGTAAATGTCCTGTATTGTTATAATTGAACATTTAATAACGAAAATTGCTTCCGAAGATCGTTATGTGGCGTAATCACTGATGAAAGCTGGACAGTGGTTCCTTCTTACAAACAATTAGGCTATGTTATTGAATGGCTCAGGCTTTATTATTACGAGTAACATACACAATTTTAAGGCTTCTACAAATTATAACTTTTAGATATATTTCTCAAAAACCAGTGACAAACTATTGTATGAAGCGTGTATTGTTGAATGAACTATACATAGAAAATAAACTGCAGTTTGCCTTTTAAAACGACATAAAATGATCGTGAATGACATGAAAATCAATCACAGGTGAAAACTAAATGTCTCGTCTTTCACTTGTCAATCCAACTCAGAAAACATTTTAACAGGTCAAGTATTCGTGGCGCAGTGAGATATGGCCATGCCACTGTGTGGGAAGAATTCGGAGTTTGTGGGCAGTGATAGGAAGATAGAACATGTTGGTAACCGGGCTGTTTCGATCGCTGTTACCGCTGAACAGCTGTGGATAAAATACAACCAACTTAATAAGATTTATTGTGAAAAAAGACCCTCTGACAAAAAATACCGAAAATGAAGATAAGATTACGGAGTTTCTGCTAACAATAACTTGAAGTTGCATATTTTTTGAGCTAATTTTTAATTTGAAAGTTGAAAAGGCTGGAATATGCCTTTTTTGTGCAACAAAAACCGGCAAAATACTTAGTTACAAGAAAATCAACGTAGTTTTTTCTTACTATTGCTGTTCCTGAATTGTCGTTCACAGTTTTCCATGTCAGATCGGCAGCCAAATACGAGACCTTGTATTCTGTTACCCACTGATCAAGACTGTCCCGTCCCTGGGTAATGGGGCATAATGCAATTTTCCATTAACTCGGAAATACCGTTAGCGAAACCGTTCCGAGTAACAAAATTTCGTTCCAAATTGAACAATTTCGTTTCGGAACGAAAATTTTGTTCCGAATTTTGTTCCAAGTTACAAAAATTTCTGGTATGTCGTAACGAAAATTTTTGAACAGAAAAACATCGTTAAATTGGGTGTAACAAAAAATTTTGTTACCGTATTTTTTTATTTTTTTTTACCGTATATTAGTTCATTAGGTGGCGACAAAGAGAATTTTTAAGCATATTTTAAACATTTTGTGTTTTAAATCTGCACATACATGGTGAAACCATAAAAATTGAATTTCGTTCCCAAAAGTGTTAGCTGTCACAAAATTTTGATACAAAATTGTTAATTGGAAGAAATTACGTTACAAAACTATTTGGTGGAACAAAATTTTGTTACGGAAAAGTGTTAGCTGGAACTAAAATGTGTTAGAAAAGGTATTTGTTAGCAGAAAATTTGGTCACGGAAAAGTGATAGTTGTAACAAAATTTTGTTGCGAAAAGTGTTAGCTGGAAACATACTTTAAGTTTCAAAATCATCGGTTTTAAACAAATTTAGCTCCCAAAAAGCTATAGCTGCAAGAAAATTTTGTTACGGAAAAGTGTTAATTGGAACAAAGTTTTGTTACGGAAAAGTGTTAGATGGAACAAAATTTTGTTACGAAAAGTGTTAGTTGGAACAAAATTTTGTTACAAAAAGGGTTAGTTTGAAACATACTTTAAGTTGCGAAAATCATCGGTTTTAATAAATTTAGCTCGCAAAAAGCTTTAGCCGTAAGAAAATTTTGTTACGGAAAAGTGTTAGATAGAACAAAATTGTTATGAAAAGTGTTAGCTGGAACAAAATTTTGTAGCGGAAAGTATTAGCTGGAAACATACTTTAAGTTTCAAAATCATCGGTTTTAAACAAATTTAGTTCCCAAAAAGCAAAAGCTCTAAGAAAATTTGTTACGGAAAAGTGTTAGCTGTAACAAAATTTTGTTACGAAAAGTGTTAGCTGTAACAAAATTTTGTTACGAAAAGTGTTAGTTTGAAACATACTTTAAGTTGCGAAAATCACCGGTTTTCAATAAATTTAGCTCGCAAAACGCTAAAGCTCTAAGAAAATTTGTTACGGAAAAGTGTTAGATGGAACAAAATTTTGAGGCAACAAGTGTTAGCCGGAACAAAATTTTGTTACAAAAACATAGTTAGTTGGAACAAAATTTTGTTGCGAAAAGTGTTAGTTGGAACAAAATTTTGTTACAAAAATTGTTAGTTGGAACAAAATTTTGTTACAAAAAATGTTAGCTTAAACAAAATTTTGTTACAAAAAGTGTTAGTTGGAACAAAATTTTGTTACGAAAAGTGTTAGCTGGAACAAAATTTTGTTGCGAAAAGTGTTAGCTGGAACAAAATTTTGTTACGAAAAGTGTTAGCTGTAACAAAATTTTGTTACGAAAAGTGTTAGTTGGAACAAAATTTTGTTACGAAAAGTGTTGGCTGGAACAAAATTTTGTTACGAAAAGTGTTAGTTGGAACAAAATTTTGTTACGAAAAGTGTTGGCTGGAACAAAATTTTGTTGCGAAAAGTGTTAGCTGGAACAAAATTTTGTTACGAAAAGTGTTAGTTTGAAACATACTTTAAGTTGCGAAAATCATCGGTTTTCAATCAATTTAGCTCCCAAAAAGCTAAAGCTCTAAGGAAATTTGTTACGGAAAGTGTTAGCTGTAACAAAATTTTGTTACGAAAAGTGTTGGCTGGAACAAAATTTTGTTACGAAAGTGTTAGTTGGAACAAAATTTTGTTACGAAAAGTGTTGGCTGGAACAAAATTTTGTTACGAAAAGTGTTAGTTGGAACAAAATTTTGTTACGAAAAGTGTTGGCTGGAACAAAATTTTGTTACGAAAAGTGTTAGCAGGAACAAAATTTTGTTACGAAAAGTGTTAGTTTGAAACATACTTTAAGTTGCGAAAATCATCGGTTTTCAATCAATTTAGCTCCCAAAAAGCTAAAGCTCTAAGGAAATTTGTTACGGAAAGTGTTAGTTTGAAACATACTTTAAGTTGCGAAAATCATCGGTTTTCAATCAATTTAGCTCCCAAAAAGCTAAAGCTCTAAGGAAATTTGTTACGGAAAGTGTTAGTTTGAAACATACTTTAAGTTGCGAAAATCACCGGTTTTCAATACATTTAGCTCCCAAAAAGCTAAAGCTCTAAGGAAATTTGTTACGGAAAAGTGTTAGTTGGACCAAAATTGTTACGAAAAGTGTTAGTTGGAACAAATTTTTGTTACGAAAAGTGTTAGTTTGAAACATACTTTAAGTTGCGAAAATCACCGGTTTTCAATACATTTAGCTCCCAAAAAGCTAAAGCTCTAAGGAAATTTGTTTTGCGGAAAAGTGTTAGTTGGAACAAAATTGTTACGAAAAGTGTTAGTTGGAACAAATTTTTGTTACGAAAAGTGTTAGTTTGAAACATACTTTAAGTTGCGAAAATCACCGGTTTTCAATACATTTAGCTCCCAAAAAGCTAAAGCTCTAAGGAAATTTGTTACGGAAAAGTGTTAGTTGGAACAAAATTGTTACGAAAAGTGTTAGCTGTAACAAAATTTTGTTGCGAAAAGTGTTAGTTTGAAACATACTTTAAGTTGCGAAAATCATCGGTTTTCAATAAATTTAGCTCGCAAAAAGCTAAAGCTCTAAGAAAATTTGTTACGGAAAAGTGTTAGTTGGAACAAAATTTTGTTACGAATAGTGTTGGCTGGAACAAAATTTTGTTACAAAAAAATAGTTAGTTGGAACAAAATTTTGTTGCGAAAAGTGTTAGTTGGAACAAAATTTTGTTACAAAAAATGTTAGTTGGAACAAAATTTTGTTGCGAAAAGTGTTAGCTGTAACAAAATTTTGCTACGAAAACTGTTAGATGGAACAAAATTTTGTTACAAAAAAATAGTTAGTTGGAACAAAATTTTGTTGCGAAAAGTGTTAGTTGGAACAAAATTTTGTTACAAAAAATGTTAGTTGGAACAAAATTTTGTTACGAAAAGTGTTAGATGAAACAAAATTTTGTTACGAAAAGTGATAGTTGTAAGAAAATTTGTTACATGAACTGTTAGCTTCAACCATCCTTTAAGTTGCAAAAATCATCGGTTTTGAATAAATTTAGCTCGCAAAAAGCTTTAGCCGTAAGAAAAGTTTGTTTCGGAAAAGTGTTAGCTGGAAAAAAATTGTTACGAAAAGTACTAGTTGGAACAGAGTTTTGTTACGAAAAGTGTTTGCAAACACGCTAGACCGCACGATACTGAATACGTAATTCACATGCTAAACTGCCACTAACTCCAATTGACAGAAAGAACAAATAATTTTCGCGACAGCTTTGTATTTTCCTGGTTTTGCCGCTGGTATCTAGCTTAATCAGCAAAACTGCAGCTGCAAGATAAGCGATAAGCGTCAGGTGATCAAAATCGTTGCTTAAAAAGGGGGAACAGATTCTCAAGGACTGAACGCCTTTCTAAAGCGATAATGCTAAAGTTGCGCAATGTCACGAATGCACTAAAGTTGGTTACTGTAGAAGGCATAAATTGTGGCAGTCACAAATTCCGTGTACCCTAATAACATAACTCGATTAACATCGATCTAATGTTTGGGACAAAACTATTACGTGTTTGGCAGGTCGAAACAATACAAATGCAAAAACAGTTTGATATGTTGCATTAAGTGCAGTTAACACCAACCAAGAAATTGCAACCAGCGTTCCAGTCGGAACGTAACTTTCCGATTGTTAGCGCATAAAACTCCTTATTAAACCCTTGTTACGTCATAATTGGCGATTAGATAACAAGCGAATACAAGAGATTGAAGGCTCAGGGCTTTGAGATAACGACTCCCTGTTATCAGCGGTAAACGGAAACGATTTGGGCCTATTTAATTTACGCAAAACTTTTTAAAAAGGGGGGGGCCCGGATTTATTATCACATTAATTTACAACATGATGAACAGATTGAGTTGCACAATAAAGATCAGTTTTAATGTTTATTACGTCATAATCTATATTGTGATGCTTTTACTACCTGTTTTATCGCATTGTTTGCACACAATAGGCCTACAAAAAGATTGACGCATATGACTGCTAGGCTTGTAATACTCTTCAGTAACACAACATCTGTTTCGGGCAGTTTGAAAATCAAAAGTTTTGGCAAAGGAGTTTTAATTACATCACGGCCGCCAGTACATATATTTTAATGTGGTCGTACGGCCGCAGATTGTACAGCCTTGACTGAAAGTATGAGGAAAGGTTTAATTACTATCGTTTCTATTCATAACATAAGAATTTGTATTTACAAATTAAATTTCGCTAAATGTCTGTTTAAATAATAGCTTTGAAAAGTAAGAAAAATTTAGTTTTATCAGAAAAATCTAAAAAAATACTACAATTGTTATTGACTGTTCGTGAGCCGCATGCGGCCGACGGGCCGCGAGTTTGACAAGCCTGCTGTATCTGACTGCAATTTGGAGTTGGCCAGTGAAAACCGTTTGAATTTATGTCAAACCGTTCGTGTTTTATAATCGAAAGGTGTTTGTCTGTATGTCAGCGCGCCTTAATTTTAACGGTCGTGACCTGCCCAAAATGACCATGTACGCTGCTTATTTCCGATTTACTCATTGGAATGACCTGAAACTTTGCATGCTGTATCTAACTGCAATTTGTAGTTGGCCAGTGAAAACCGTTTGAATTTATGTCAAACCGTTCGTGTTTTATAACCGAAAGGTGTTTGTCTGTATGTCAGCGCGCCTAATTTTAACGGTCGTTCCTTGCGAATAATGACCATGTACGCTTCTAAATTCCGATTCACTCATTGGAATGACCTATAACTCTGCATGCTGTATCTGAGTGCAATTTGGAGTTGGCCAGTGAAAACCGTTTGAATTTATGTCAAACCGTTCGTGTTTTATAACCGAAAGGTGCTTGTCTGTATGTCAGCGCGCCTTAATTTTAACGGTCGTTCCTTGCGAATATCTAGCATGTACGCTTCTGAATTCCGATTCACTCATTGGAATGACCTGAAACTTTGTATGCTGCACCTGACTGCAATTTGTAGATGACTAGTGAAAACCGTTTGAATTTATGTCAAACCGTTCGTGTTTTATAACCGAAAGGTGCTTGTCTGTATGTCAGCTCGCCTTAATTTTTAACGGTCGTGACCTGCCCAAAATGACCATGTGCGCTTCTCATTTCCGATTTACTCATTGGAATGTCCTGAAACTTTGCATGCTGTATCTAACTGCAATTTGTAGTTGGCCAGTGAAAACCGTTTGAATTTATGTCAAACCGTTCGTGTTTTATAACCGAAAGGTGCTTGTCTGTATGTCAGCTAGCCTTAAGTTTAACGGTCGTTCCTTGCGAATAATGACCATGTGCGCTTCTGAATCCCGATTCACTCATTGGAATGACCTATAACTTTGCATGCTGTATCTGAGTGCAATTTGGAGTTGGCCAGTGAAAACCGTTTGAATTTATGTCAAACCGTTCGTGTTTTATAACCGAAAAGTGCTTGTCTGTATGTCAGCGCGCCTTAATTTTAACGGTCGTTCCTTGCGAATAATGACCATGTACGCTTCTGAATTCCGATTCACTCATTGGAATGACCTGAAACTTTGTACGCTGCATCTGACTGCAATTTGGAGTTGGCCAGTGAAAACCGTTTGAATTTATGTCAAACCGTTCGTGTTTTATAACCGAAAGGTCTTTGTCTGTATGTCAGCTCGCCTTAATTTTTAACGGTCGTGACCTGCCCAAAATGACCATGTGCGCTTCTCATTTCCGATTTACTCATTGGAATGTCCTGAAACTTTGCATGCTGTATCTAAGTGAAATTTGGAGTTGGCCAGTGAAAATCGTTTGAATTTATGTCAAACCGTTCGTGTTTTATAACCGAAAGTTGCTTGTGTGTATGTCAGCGCGCCTCAATTTTAACGGTCGTTCATTGCGAATAATGACCATGTACGCTTCTGAATTCCGATTCACTCATTGGAATGACCTATAACTTTGCATGCTGTATCTGACTGCAATTTGGAGTTGGCCAGTGAAAACCGTTTGAATTTATGTCAAACCGTTCGTGTTTTATAACCGAAAGGTGCTTGTCTGTATGTCAGCGCGCCTTAATTTTAACGGTGGTGACCTGCAAATAATGATGATGTACGCTTCTGAATTCCGATTCACTCATTGGAATGACCTATAACTTTGCATGCTGTATCTAAGTGAAATTTGGAGTTGGCCAGTGAAAACCGTTTGAATTTATGTCAAACCGTTCGTGTTTTATAACCGAAAGTTGCTTGTGTGTATGTCAGCGCGCCTAATTTTAACGGTCGTTCCTTGCGAATAATGACCATGTACGCTTCTGAATTCCGATTCACTCATTGGAATGACCTATAACTTTGTATGCTGTATCTGAGTGAAATATGGAGTTGGCCAGTGAAAACCGTTTGAATTTATGTCAAACCGTTCGTGTTTTATAACCGAAAGGTCTTTGTCTGTATGTCAGCTAGCCTTAATTTTTAACGGTCGTTCCTTGCGAATAATGAGAATGTACGCTTCTGAATTCCGATTCACTCATTGGAATGACCTGAAACTTTGTACGCTGCATCTGACTGCAATTTGGAGTTGGCCAGTGAAAACCGTTTGAATTTATGTCAAACCGTTTGTGTTTTATAACCGAAAGGTGCTTGTCTGTATGTCAGCGCGCCTTAATTTTAACGGTCGTTCCTTGCGAATAATGATGATGTACGCTTCTGAATTCCGATTCACTCATTGGAATGACCTATAACTTTGCATGCTGTATCTAAGTGAAATTTGGAGTTGGCCAGTGAAAACCGTTTGAATTTATGTCAAACCGTTCGTGTTTTATAACCGAAAGGTGCTTGTCTGTATGTCAGCGCGCCTTAATTTTAACGGTCGTTCCTTGCGAATGATGACGATGTGCGCTTCTCAGCTGCATTAAGTCTTAAATTTTGGAGCTGATATTGTACGTCATAACATTACTGTTCACATAAAAATTCGCTAATGTAGCACTAGATAGTCTGTAAACACTGCATTCCTCTCAGCACACAATCAAATATACACTTCTTTAGAAGTATGAAAAAAAGTTTCAAGTGCACTGGTTAAAAACAAGTACTCTACGACAGATGTAATCAAAGCATGAACTACAGAAATTGCCAAAGATTAGAACAACAACAGAAAGGATCACTTTTAACAAAATCATTTAAAGCCATGTGCAAAATATGGGTGTACGTTATCTAGTGATGTGTTATGTATTCTATTAAAATGATGAAATCTATCACTGTTTCGTGTTTGTTTTGTGTCATGTTCATTGTACCTTGATGTGTGTAATTTTGATTGGAATGGAAGCAATAATTTACCAACCAAAGTATTTTATCGTTTTGTAACACACCTTTTGTTACAACTTTTGTTAATGCTATAGCTAATGTTGCAAAAAAAGGAATATATTCTTTAGAATCATTTTGAACTAGCTATGGGACGTCTTGACAATAATTGATGAGTCAACAATATGCAACTTGCTGATTCAGCACTTATTGTCACTGTAAAAGCCAACGCTCCGTTGCGTCATCTACCACAAATTCAGAAAGAAACAGAAAGAGAAACGTAAACAATATGTAAAAGAAAAAAGTAGAAAGAAGCTTAAGGATCTCGACACACCAAAGAAAGCAATCTTGCAATATGAAAACAACAACAAGATCACAAAAGAAATGGACAGGATCCGTCAAACTAAGTTTGGAAACGTAAAAAAAAAACAATTGGAGCTTTTGTTGGGCGACATTTTCTGTCGTGTTATATGCAGACTAGGATGCAGGGGTGGAATATTTAGAGGAATGAGGCGAGATGAACTGTTAGGAAAAGAGGAAACTGCCCAAGGAATTTTTCAATTTTAGTTGAAAAGCAGAAAGAACAAAATCGACATGGTTGCATTGTTTTGTCCAAACTTGAATATGATCACCTCAAGGTTGCATCTGACCATGCATGGGCTTTTTTGAAACATAAGCCGGGAGAGAAATCTCAAGCTTTTCCATCATTGGTTACTGCAGGTGCTGAAATGGAAGCCACTACATTCAATAGGCTTTTCAAACTGGTTTCTATCAACGTAAATGGCAGTTTCAGCAACTGATGTCAGAAAAGTAATAACAACCAAAATGCGAGATGCTCCAGCAGAAGTTCAAAAAGCAGTTGCCAGGGCCGAGGGGCACTCAATCGAAATGGCAAATCGGGTGTATGACTTGTCTCATCCTTTGGAAATTGTTGAAACAGCTAGGATGGCTATGGAGGAGGTGGTTTCAAGTAAGCACCCATTTACTAATTCATTTTCAACTACCCAACAGGATTTTTCTTCAATAGTTTCTGTTTCGCAATTTGGTCAGTTAAAACCTTTTCATCATTATATTCTAGATGATATAAGTATGTTTTAATATGATATTAAATAGTTGTTTGTTTTGTACAGAAGATATATCTCAATCTCAACCGGATCAGGAGTCGTCAGAATCTGGTATGTATATGACTTACATACTACAATCAATGTTAGACAGGCATTTACATGTTATAAGTAAGCAATCTAGTTGTACATGGTGTGCTTGCCACCTATACAGTCATTCCATAACGACCATTGGGGTAATCTAACTTTATATTACATTATACAAAAGCAGCAATGCCAATAAATTTGACATAAGAGTCACAACTCAAGCATCTTCCTGCCATAAGAAGGAAATTTTAAACTAAACTCTGCAAGAATTTTGACTGTTATGTCAAATATATTGACTTCGTTATTTTTAGAGTTACGCTTATTTTGCACTAACTTAATATTATACTTGTCTAATTTCATTTACTGTGTCACAGAAAGTGGAGAAACAATCGCAACCACAACGTCAGAAAATCAAAAACTCAGCACTGGTAGGCTTGCGTTTTTTGCTTTTAGTATTTTATTTATGTCAATGTAATTTTAATAACTGACAAGTTTACTTGATTGCAACCAATCGCTGTCATGAACTACCTCTGAACATAGTGCATTGAAGTTGTCATAGTCCAAGTCATGGCAGTTATAATTGTATTTACAATTATTTATATTATGTTGCAGATGAATCATTGTATATAATGGTTCAGTTTGTGGACGATAATGAAGTTTTACAAATTTTTCGAATCTCTGACTTAAAAACATTGGACAACAAGAAATTTAAAGACTTCTCTCAAATTCCTGAAGGTGGTTTATGCAAAGCGAGGTGGCCAGCAGACAAGCTGTTTTACAAAGCTAAAAGAATCCAACAGTCACTATGTAAGTTTACTAGACTTGAACTTTTTAAAGCTTAGTAATACCAGATACAAGTAGGATAATTGTAACAGCCTAATGACATCCCATTAAACGTACATGAAATAATATAAAATTGCAATCTTTCCAAGAAATATTAATATTTTTTGTCTACTTCCAGATACACCAACTAAAGAAAAATGCAGCTCAGATTCTTGAAGCATCATCAAAAAAGAGAAGACTTTTCTAAATTATTTAAAATAACATGTCATGCAGTTACATTGTTTCTGTAAAATAACTTTTTTCTATTCATATATTTTCTATTCATATTTCTCACTGTAGTTGATAGTGTGTGATGCAGCTTTAAAATTACCTAATTTATTGACTGCAAAACAAACATACATTTTACATGTCCCAAGCTATTTTGGAAACTTAAACCCATTGCATTTCTGTTTTGCATTGCCATTAACCTTATTATCTTAGTGAATCTTTCCAATGTTCAGTGTTCATTTTCATTATTTTTGTAAATAATCATTTATTTTCATCGCTGTATGTTCTTTTTGCAACAATGTTGTTGAAGCACTAAGCCCCATTTTACTATTGAATGTTTCCAATGTTCGGTGTTCACTTCCCTTTTTTTGTGCATAATCATTTATTTTCATCGCTGTATGTTCTTTTTGCAACAATGTCGTTGAAGCCCTAAGCCCCATTTTACTATTGAATGTTTCCAATGTTTGGTGTTCACTTCCCATTTTTTGTACATAATCATTGATTTTCATCGCTATATGTTTTTTTTGCAACAATGTTGTTGAAGCCCTAAGCCCCATTTTACTATTGAATGTTTCCAATTTTTGGTGTTCATTTCCCTTTTTTTGTGCTTAATCATTTATTTTCATTGCTGTATGTTCTTTTTGCAACAATGTTGTTGAAGCCCGAAGCCCAATTTTAATATTGAGTGTTTCCAATGTTCTTTTTGCAACAATGTTGTTGAAGCCCTAAGCCCCATTTTACTATTGAATGTTTCCAATGTTCTTTTTGCAACAATGTTGTTGAAGCACTAAGCCCCATTTTACTACTGAATGTTTCCAATGTTCGGTGTTCACTTCCCATTTTTTGTACATAATCATTTATTTTCATCACTGTATGTTCTTTTTGCAACAATGTTGTTGAAGCCCTAAGCCCCATTTTACTATTGAATGTTTCCAATGTTCTTTTTGCAACAATGTTGTTGAAGCCCTAAGCCCCATTTTACTATTGAATGTTTCCAATGTTCTTTTTGCAACAATGTTGTTGAAGCACTAAGCCCCATTTTACTACTGAATGTTTCCAATGTTCGGTGTTCACTTCCCATTTTTTGTACATAATCATTTATTTTCATCACTGTATGTTCTTTTTGCAACAATGTTGTTGAAGCCCTAAGCCCCATTTTACTATTGAATGTTTCCAATGTTCGGTGTTCACTTCCCATTTTTGGTACATAATCATTTATTTTCATCACTGTATGTTCTTTTTGCAACAATGTTGTTGAAGCCCGAAGCCCAATTTTAATATTGAATGTTTCCAATGTTCTTTTTGCAACTTTGTTGTTGGAGCCCTCAACCCCATTTTACTATTGAATGATTCCAATTTTCGGTGTTCACTTCCCTTTTTTTGTGCTTAATCATTTATTTTCATCGCTGTATGTTCTTTTTGCAACAATGTTGTTGAAGCCCGAAGCCCAATTTTACTATTGAATGTTTCCAATGTTCTTTTTGCAACAATGTTGTTGAATCCCTAAGCCCCATTTTACTATTGAATGTTTCCAATGTTCGGTGTTCACTTCCCTTTTTTTGTAATTAATCATTTATTTTCATCGCTGTATGCTATTTTTGCAACTTTGTTGTTGAAGCCCTAAGCCCCATTTTACTATTGAATGTTTCCAATGTTCGGTGTTCACTTCCCTTTTTTTGTGCTTAATCATTTATTTTCATCACTGTATGTTCTTTTTGCAACAATGTTGTTGAAGCCCGAAGCCCAATTTTAATATTGAATGTTTCCAATGTTCTTTTTGCAACAATGTTGTTGGAGCCCTCAACCCCATTTTACTATTGAATGATTCCAATTTTCGGTGTTCACTTCCCTTTTTTGTGCTTAATCATTTATTTTCATCACTATATGTTCTTTTTGCAACAATGTTGTTGAAGCCCGAAGCCCAATTTTAATATTGAATGTTTCCAATGTTCTTTTTGCAACTTTGTTGTTGGAGCCCTCAACCCCATTTTACTATTGAATGATTCCAATTTTCGGTGTTCACTTCCCTTTTTTGTGCTTAATCATTTATTTTCATCGCTGTATGTTCTTTTTGCAACAATGTTGTTGAAGCCCGAAGCCCAATTTTACTATTGAATGTTTCCAATGTTCTTTTTGCAACAATGTTGTTGAATCCCTAAGCCCCATTTTACTATTGAATGTTTCCAATGTTCGGTGTTCACTTCCCTTTTTTTGTAATTAATCATTTATTTTCATCGCTGTATGCTATTTTTGCAACTTTGTTGTTGAAGCCCTAAGCCCCATTTTACTATTGAATGTTTCCAATGTTCGGTGTTCACTTCCCTTTTTTTGTACTTAATCATTTATTTTCATCGCTGCATGCTCTTTTTGCAACTTTGTTGTTGAAGCCCTAAGCCCCATTTTACTATTAAATGTTTCCAATGTTCTTTTGCAACATTGTTGTTGAATCCCTAAGCCCCATTTTCCCATTGAAAACTTTCACTTCATCAAAATTCCGAACTAATAAACACATAAAATTAATTTAGCTGTGCGGTTTGAATGCTAAAATTTGCAGACCTCTACCTCCATCTAACGGTTTTTCGTTGACTTTAAAAAATATGTTCCGAACAAAAATTGTAACATTATGTGGTCGTTAGAAACCGTTACCTATGCTAACAAAAATTATGTTACAAAAAAAAATCTCGTTCCGAACCATTACATATGTAATGACCCCAGTAATCGTGGTAGCTTTTCCTAAGGTTACTTCAATCCATTGATAAAGATTATCTGCGCATCAGAAGCAATTTTGATTTCACAAAAGTTGGTTTCAAGCAAATAAATCAAAAAAATAAACTTTTGTATGAATTTACTGACTTGCTGCCGCTGACCACGATCCGACCGAAACACCGGGAATATACGCTTGATCAAGTCTTGACCACTTTGTGCTATGTAGCTCGGTCCCTTCAGGATGCCAATAAGACGATGCTGTTATAGCACTGTCAGGAATGTAATGGGTCTTCAGTCCCAACTTGCACAAACAATCTATGAATGTTAAATATATTCGTTGTTGGAACTTTTTTTGGAATATTGTTATTTCTTAAAACATTTTGTTGTAAATATATTCGCTTATAAATATATTCAATACGTTACTATTTACAAAACAATCGTTGTCGCTTGTTATCGCATTTTTTTAATTTCTGTTATTCACAACATAATGTGTGCTACAGAAAAATGTTTTTCTTTAAACCATATTTTACCTCTATTGGCCTGGATATTGATCTTGCTAAACTCGTTGTCCCCTGTAGAAACAAGGTAGAATCATTTGAATCAAATATTTTAATCAATCCATTTTATTACCAACCCTTTCGTCCATCACACCGATCACAACATTGGCTTCCACATCCACATCCGCCTGAAAAACGTACATTATTTAAATAGAGATTCAGAGTCGATAGCAAAGCCAAAAGTCAAAGTCAAGTTTATTTGTATTATTGTCGCTTTATCCTCACCTCTCAATGTTGAACGGTAACGTAAACAACAAGCACTCCTAAATTCTTATGGATATTAACTCAAAGTGGATACCGTTTATAACTGTAACTTATTACTCAAAACACCGTTAAATTCTATGGTTCAAATTCAACAGAAACTGTACTTACTGCACAAGGCTGTGACTGCCAGCAAAACCAAAACTTGTTTAAGCATTTTTAGGAATTAGATGATAGTTTCAAATTCAATGTGGGTTACAAAATATTCTGAAACGTAAACAAAAAGCAACGAGATAGTCAATCAAAATCACAAATCAAACAATATGGCTAAAAATAAATTGCACCTCTACAAAAAACATATTTGCTCCCATGTAGCGAAAGGTATGATCAGACAGATTCTTTAGCAAGTATTTATACCCGGGATTGGAGTCTTACTGTCTGAATAGGTGCCCAAAAATGGAAAAGAGAGGTAGTGGATGGTTTAATGAATCATGCAAATTCTTTACGCAGATAATTATGTGGCCACATCAATCACTTGTTAAAAGGGTTCTTCCTTTCATTCAATTTCGATTTCTTGTCACCTGCTGTGCACAAATTCTACAACTCCAGTTTTCAAACCGTAGAAAATACAATAAATAATAAATAACCGATAGACATTTGAGGCGAACAATTCGAAGCATTGTAGCACACTATAAGGGAGTATTGAGAACGTACGGTTTGTGAATTATCAGTACATTGCAGCTAGAAAAGAATTTCGTAAAATTTCTCATTTTTCGGAAACAATAATTAACATGCCAGTTAAATTTGCATATCGTGACTAGAATATTAACAGCTGGGTAATTTGTCAAGAATTTTGGAAACTTTGTCCCAGTATTGACGTCACATCAAGCGTTAAGCAGGTATAGATTTATCGGAAATGGCAGTTTGCACATTAATTATGTAAATTTTTTCGAGTAATTTTGGAAATTTTTAGCATTTCGCAGAAAAAAAGATCCTTTGCCAGAAGCCGACTATATTTGAGCTGCTATCCGACCGTAGGTTGTTGCAAGCAAACAAAACGCAAACAGGCGATAAGATTTTAGAAACAATAAAACGTTTGAACAAAACAAAGAAACATGCTGCTGTAAAATCACACATATTATTACCACAATTTGATGCAACAACATGTCATAGGTGCGAGCACAACTATGCACTCTATCGATTGAGGTAGCCAGGTGCACAAAAAACGTTAGATGAAAAAGACATACCACATTGCGTTAGTCAACAAGCACTTTGCTGTTTTAATCGGTTCGAAAATCTAATGGCATGATTCTCGATTAGGTCCTACCGGTTCAAATCCAGTGCGAGCGTGACTACTGACTAATGCTGCGCTTAATGGTTTTGTGATCAGACAAATCTTCCATATTTGCCACGATTTGTGTCAGTGACATTCAAATACAGACCTATAGGAGACAAGTTCGTTTTTTTGCACAATGCCCCCTTGATTCGATTGATTGACCGATTTTGATATTGAGTGTGTTGCCTTAATACAGGGGTCGCCAAACTTTATCACTTTTCGGACCCATTCGGACCAATTTCACATAAAAAAAACTTGGGGGCCACAAAGCCTTTTGAATTGGACTGCCACTGACACAAGCGTTTGTACTCTCACGAAATTCGACTTTTTGAAATATTAGATAACTGTTTGTTAACCTGCGCGCCGCCAGTTTGCCTCTTTCAAATTTTCCGTTTGATGGTATAGAGGCGGTAAATTGTAGCTACTACTAGAAGCGGGTTCGCTCATGCTATTGTACTGCAATTTTCCTTGTCGATCTTTGTGCTCGGCATATTCGCCACAGAAAGTGCGATCAAAACATTTGGTCTGCCCTAGTGAAATCAGGCGACAACGTTGAACTTAAACAACCTTTACACACAAAGTAACAAACAAGTTCCTTGTCTAAGTAGTACTTTTACTTTGGACTAATATACTGATGGATTAGAGCAGTGGTTCCCAACATTTCGTGGACCTTTGCCCCCTAAAAGTAGCTTATTGGCCTCCTCTTCAAGTAACCCTCTAGGACATGTGGACCCCTTAAAAATGTAAATGGCAATCTCGTGTTGGAATTTGGTACTAATTCCGGCTTTAAACAAGTCGAATAGAGTAAACGAGAATCCGTAATCGTGAAAATCCTCAATATAGACAAATAACATGTGACATAGTCGATTAAATTAGGGAATAAAGTTAAAAAGAAAATGGCTTTTAGTGGGTGTTTCTGGTGAATCTACACCCGCGCCCCCCATAAGACAGCTCATGGGCCCCATGAGCTGTGTTATGGGCCCTGGTTGAGAACCACTGGATTAGAGCATTGTTTATGGAACACAAGTCACGTTCAGTAAATGAGGATATTTACCTAAAAAATTCTTTGGGTCGAAGTACGAATTTGAGTGGGTTGCTGTTTGCACATTCCTTAGTATAGCAAAATGACTCTTTAATTAGTATGATTTACTTGCAACAATGGGAACAAAAGACAGTCGGTAAACAGTTCAACAAAGTTGAATTACTACATATAAACGGTTTGGTGAGTTCAAAAGTTTTGTGAAAAAAACAGTTTCTGGGAGTTTGAAAAGAACACTGCAAACTTGTGGTTAGGTGTTGTTAACCAAAACAGCACATATAATTTGAATGTGATTAGTTTTGAAAGACATATGGACCAGCGTTACCACAGCTATATACCGAACCGTCAACGAGTGTATATGTAAACAATTTAACTAAAATCAAAACTGCAAACTGCATAAAGTGAAAGCCCCTACATTGTACTGTTTTGTCACAAAACAATAATATTTACTCCAAAATTATCGCACAAATCTCAAGCTACCCTAAGTCTGCATGCAGACAACATGACTGTTGATTACAAAACTAAGCAACATTCTTAGGAACCACACTTTTGAACTTAAACCTGCGACAACCCGAACTTATGTTTAAAGAATATATCGTGTTGGAGATGTTTTAGTCATTGTTGTTAATAATCCGTACAAGGCATTGTATACAAAGTATAAACTCCGTTTTTAACTGTATGTTTTATTTGTTTGTAGTGTTTGTAGTATTGTTGTAGTATTCTGAATATATCATATATTAAAACGTTTATTACAGTTTCATCCACCAAGAAATCAACTGGGTGATGCCGGTTTAAAGTGTAAATGTCCTGTATTGTTATAATTGAACATTTAATAAGGAAATTGCTTCCGAAGATCGTTATGTGGCGCAATCACTGATGAAAGCTGGACAGTGGTTCCTTCTTACAAACAATTAGGCTATGTTATTGAATGGCTCAGGCTTTATTATTACGAGTAACATACACAATTTTAAGGCTTCTACAAATTATAACTTTTAGATATATTTCTCAAAAACCAGTGACAAACTATTGTATGAAGCGTGTATTGTTGAATGAACTATACATAGAAAATAAACTGCAGTTTGCCTTTTAAAACGACATAAAATGATCGTGAATGACATGAAAATCAATCACAGGTGAAAACTAAATGTCTCGTCTTTCACTTGTCAATCCAACTCAGAAAACATTTTAACAGGTCAAGTATTCGTGGCGCAGTGAGATATGGCCATGCCACTGTGTGGGAAGAATTCGGAGTTTGTGGGCAGTGATAGGAAGATAGAACATGTTGGTAACCGGGCTGTTTCGATCGCTGTTACCGCTGAACAGCTGTGGATAAAATACAACCAACTTAATAAGATTTATTGTGAAAAAAGACCCTCTGACAAAAAATACCGAAAATGAAGATAAGATTACGGAGTTTCTGCTAACAATAACTTGAAGTTGCATATTTTTTGAGCTAATTTTTAATTTGAAAGTTGAAAAGGCTGGAATATGCCTTTTTTGTGCAACAAAAACCGGCAAAATACTTAGTTACAAGAAAATCAAGGTAGTTTTTTCTTACTATTGCTGTTCCTGAATTGTCGTTCACAGTTTTCCATGTCAGATCGGCAGCCAAATACGAGACCTTGTATTCTGTCACCCAATGGTCATAGATATTTCGTCCCTGAGTAACGACGCCAGTGATTGTAGTAGCTCCATCTAAAGCTACTTGAATTCATTGATCAGCATTATCTGCAAATAGGAAGACTTTCAAAAACGATATTCCCTACACAAAATGTATTTTTGGTCAAATCAATAAAGCTTAAATGCAAATGCTCTAAATACTATTGTAGGCACGCTTGTAAGAAACGCTACACTATTAATTGCAGAATATTCTTTAAAATTTGACTTCGTGTTAAAAAGTTGTATTAAATAACTGTTGGTTTTGCAGCTTTAATTTACTAAAAATATTTAGAATTAAGCCAATTTACCTATGGGGGATTCAGTTGTTACTACGTTTGTGAAAAAAACCCCAGTACTATCAGGTCACCCAGTACTCTTGAATCATTTAAGCTCGTGGCTAGTGTTCACCAAAAACCTGATTTCAGCTGACAATTGTTTTTTTTGTTTTTTTATGAACGCGTTGAAAAAAAGCAGTCTCATTCTGACCATCCGTATTTAGCAAACTTTTTTCAATTAAGGTTAGACATATAGTCAGTGAAAATTCACTATTAAACTATCGTATGAATTTACTAACTTGCTCCAGCTGCCCACGCTCCAACTGAAACACGAGGAACCATAGCTTGATAAAGTCTTCCCCACTTGGGAGCATGGTAATCATTTGAATTTGGTCTATAATAAGACGATGCCGTAATAGCACCGTCGGGAATGTAATGGGTCCTAAGTCCCAACTTGCACAAACAATCTAGAACGTGTAAAGTAAGATATAGTTGTAAAATCTTTTTGCAAAATTAGGAAGGTTTTTTGCAAAATTTTAGTTTACTATTTATTATTGAATGTTAGACCTAAACAGCATCAAGCGGTCACTATTAAATACTTTACGGTTCACAAGATACCGTTTTTGTTTGTTTCGCATTGTTTTTTTCTAAATTTTACACATTCTGTTTATTGCAGACACATATTATTCTCGACTTCATGTTACCTTTATTGGCCTGGATATTGATTTGGCTGAAATCGTTGCCTCCTGCAAAAAAAACAAAACAAAATTAAACAGTTGTCTCGCCAAACGTTGCACTATTATCGCCCACCTTTTTTGCCATCTCCACTTTTACATTGACCTCCGCCACAGCCGCATCCACACCCACATCCACCTGAAGCAGTATGAAAATAATAAAATTGTAGCTTACGAACGATTACTTAAGTGAGTGCCTGTTTTTTTCAAAAAATACGTAATTAGAACAACTACCGTATATACTCGCGGATAGGTCGCAACTTTTTTCTTTATATTTAAAAAAATATATAGGAGCGACCTATCCGCTCGACATAAGTGACCAAGTCGGCACAAAATTGAAAGTTTTCGGCTATTGCAAGTACCGTATTTTCCAGTCGGCTTCGGGCGGATATAACGTATTTATTCGAGTATAACGCGCAAAATTTTATGCTAATTTTCAATAAAAAATTAAGGGTGCAAGTTATAGACGCGAATTGTAGTGGACATGTGCTATCGAATCCGGGTGCATGCGCTCGTGCACGCACATACCAATGCGAGACAGTTTCATGAGCGCACACGCACATGCGACGGCTCAGCGTGCGTTGGATTTCCCCGATTTGTTGAGAAAACATTGTTTTGCGGTTTCAATGCAATGCAGTTCAATGCTAAAAAACAACCAATTGCACCAGTTATTTATGCAAAAAAGCTAGGGAAAGGGCCTTTTAAATCCCTAGATTTTGAGTGCGATTTATGTGCGAGTCAACTCTAAATTACACTTTTTCAACACAAAACTAATAGTGCGACCTATACGGTGGCGCGACCTATCGGCGAGTATATACGGTACTTACTGCACAAGGCTGCGAGGGCGAGCAGAAGAGCAATTTCTTTTAACATGTTTAAAGAGGCTGGTTTGAATTTCACCAAGTACAATTCTGGAAAAAATGGAACTCATATATTACGTTTGAAATAGTTTGTCAAAAAATATACAAATTAAAACAAAACAATACTTAACCTATGAAGCAGTAAAAGTGCTGTAAGGCGTTTCAAAATTTATAAATACATTAGGATTTGAGATTAAAAGCAAATAGTTTTAAACCGAAACAATATAACTCTTTGACAATTAAGGATAAAAAAATATGGGCCGGAAAATACGTTTACAACAAACAAAACATACCTTGTTGGTAACCTCGTGTGAACGAATGGCTATCGAGACTTCTGTACCATGTATAAATACCCTAATTTGTCAAGAATTTTGGAAACTTTGTCCCAATATTGACGTCACATCAAGAGCGTTAGGCAAGTATAGATTTATCGGAAATGGCAGTTTGCACATTAATTATGTAAATTTTTTCGAGAAATTGTGAACATTTTTAGCATTTCGCAGAAAAAAAGATTCTTTGCCAGAAGCCGACTATATTTGAGCTGCTATCCGACCGTAGGTTGCTGCAAGCTAACAAAACGCAAACGGGCGACAAGATTTTAGAAACAATGAAACGTTTGAACAAAACAAAGAAACGTGCTGCTGTAAATCACACATATTTTTACCACAATTTCTGTTTGCATTTTATCAACAGATCCTGATTTGTTTTATGCATGTATCCTTGCTTGAAGAACGATCATCCTGGTGGATGGACTTTAACTTGCTCTCAGTTACGGCTCGCCAACATAAACATGGTCATTCTTTGTTCGCATGAAGTGTTTGTTGTTGCATGAACGGTGTTTTACAGATTGCTATTTTTTGAAGAAACATAAAAAACGTTTTGGCTGATGATATAAGAACGCGCACCACCAAAACGCGCTCTTAAGGCAGCAACAAAAGTTAAGAAAAAGGCAAATTGCAAGCCACAATACACATGAATCAGCATAAACCAGAAGACACCACAAGCCAGTCATTTGCAACAACATGTCATAGATGCGAGCACAACTATACACTCTATCGATTGAGGTAGCCGGGTGCACCAAAAATGTTAGATGAAAAAGACATACCAAGAAAGTACACTGTACATTGCGTTAGTCAATGGCATGATTCTCGATTAGGTCCTACCGGTTCAAATCCAGTGCGAGCGTGACTACTGACTAATTCTGCGCCTAATGGTTTTGTAATCAGACAAGTCTTCTATATTTGCCACGATTTGTGTTATTGGCATTTAAATATAGACACATAAGAGACAAGTTCGTTTTTTCACACAAAGACCCCTTGATTCGATTAATTGACCAATTGTGATATTGAGTGTATAGCCCTAATGCAGGGGTCGCCAAACTTTATACATTTAAGAGCCATTCGGACCAATTTTACATCAAAAAAACTTGGGAGCCACAAAGCCGTTTTGAATTGGACTGGCACTGACACAAGCGTTTGTACTCTCACGAAACTCGACTTTTTGAAATATTAGATAACTGTTTGTTAACCTGCGCGCCGCCAGTTTGCCTCTTTTAAATTTTACGTTTTATGGTATAGAGGCGGTTAATTGTAGCTACTATACTAGAAGCGGGTTCGCTCATGCTATTGTGCCGCAATTTTCCTTGTCGATCTTTGTGTTCGTCTTATTCGCCACAGAAAGTGCTATCAAAACATTTGGTAATATCAAAAACTGAGTCTCACCAGAGGGATCAAAGAGGCGCATGCGAAAAAAAAGTTTCTGGAAGTTGAAAAGAACGCTGCAAACTTGTGCTTAGGTGTTGTTAACCAAAACAGCACATATAATTTGAATGTGGTTTGTTTCGAAAGACATATGAACCAGCGTTACCACAGTCATATACCGAACCGTCAACGAGTGCATATGTAAACAATTTAACTAAAATCAAAACTGCAAACTGCATAAAGCGACAGCCTCCACGTTGTACTGTTTTAAAGTTGTCACAAAACAATAATATTTACTCTAAAAGTTATCGCACAAATCTCAAGCTACCCTAAGTCTGCACAACATCACTGTCGATTACAAAACCAAGCAACATTTTTAGAAACTACACTTTTCAATTTAACCCTGCCACAAGCTGAACTAATGTTGAGGGAATATATCGTGTGGGAGATGTTTCAGTAAACGTTGTTAATAATCCGTGCAAGGCATTGTATACAAAGTATAAACTCCGTTTTTAACTATATGTTTTATTTGTTTGTAGTATTCATACGCCTGATTTTAGTCAAAGCGTAAAGTTGCATCTATTTGTTTTGTCTTACTTTCTGTATGCTGTAATCTATGAAATTATCGTTGGTTTATTACGAGTAGGAAACTGACTTTTTAGCTTGTTAAAAGCTTGATCTGTATGATCTGTAATCTTTCAAAAAAACTGAATTGAGATAAATATATTTCGCCAATGCGGCATCTTCAGTGAGTTCTATTTAAATAAGATACAGAAGATGCTGCATAGGCGGCATATATTTATCTCAATTCAAAAGGATGGATGACTTAATGATTTATTAAATTTGAATCAATCATTTTGTGGTTTACTACAGTTTTCATCCACCAAGAAATCAACTGGGTGATGTCGGTTTAAAGTGTAAATGTCCTGTATTGTTATAATTGAAACATTTAATAACGAATATTGCATCCGAAGATCGTCATGTGGCGTAATCACTGATGAAAGCTGGACAATGGTTCGTTCTTACAAACAATTGGGCTATGTTATTAAATGGCTCAGGCTTTATTATTACGAGTAACATACACAAATTTTAAGGCTTCTACAAATTATAACTTTTAGATATATTTCTACAAAAACCAGTGACAAACTATTGCATGAAGCGTTTATTGTTGAATGAACGATACATAGAAAATAAACTGCAGTTTGCCTTTTGAAACGACATAAAATGATCGTCAATGACATGAAAATCAATCACAGATGAAAACTCAATGTCATTTTGTTCACTTGTCAATCCAACTCAGAAAACATTTTAACAGGTCAAGTATTCGTGGCGCAGTGAGATATGGCCGTTCCACTTGGTGGGAAGAATTCGGAGTTTGTGAGCAGTGATAGGAAGATAAAACATGTTGGTAACCGGGCTGTTTCGATCGCTGTTACCGCTGAACAGCTGTGAATAAAATACAATCAACTTAATAAGATTTAGGGTAAAAAAACACCCTCTGACAAAAAATACCTAAAAAGAAGATAAGATTACGGAGTTTCTGTTAACAATAACTTAAAGTTGCATATTTTTTGAGCTAATTTTTAATTTGAAAGTTGAAAAGGCTTGAATATGTCTTTTTTGTGCAACAAAAACCGGAAAAATACTTAGTTACAAGAAAATCAACGTAGTTTTTTCTTACTATTGCTGTTCCCGAATTTGCGTTCACAGTTTTCCATGTCAGATCGGCAGCCAAATACGACTCCTTGTATTCTGTCACCCACTGGTCATAGCTATTTCGTCCCTGAGTAACGACGCCAGTGATTGTAGTAGCTCCATCTAGGGCTACTTGAATCCATTGATTAGCATTATCTGCAAATAGGAAGACTTTCAAAAACGATATTCCCTACACAAAATGTATTTTTGTTCAAATCAATTAAGCTTAAATGCAAATGCTCTAAGTACTATTAATTGCAGAATATTCTTTAAAATTTGACTTCGTGCTAAAAAGTTGTATTAAATAACTGGTTAGTGCTCACCAAAAACCTGATTGACAATTGGCGTTTTTTTTTTTATAAACGCGTTGAAATAGAAAAAGGCGGACCATTCGGCTCAGAGTTGCAAGCGGGCCCGAAATCTGAGCCCGAACCCGGCCCGAACCCGAAAGTATAAGCCCGAAGCCCGGCCCGAACCCGAAACGTTTTTGAGAAGCCCGTTTAGGCCCGAAATTTTGATTGACAGGCCTATCCAAGAAAGCCTTGCAACAAAGTATGAGGAAGAAAAACAGAGAAAAGATAGTCAAGACATTTGTAACATATCCTTTCTGTGCATTGCGAAAGAAAGGGGTTACGCCACGAAGGAAAAATGACTTAATGTCTCTTGGCGAATGTTTCTGGTGAACTGACACGCGTGGCCCAGAGGGCCCCGGTTGAGAATCACTGACGTAGTTCATTGAACAGGGGCTAAGTCTGGGCTTAGCGAACTAAACAACGTCAACTAATGGCTTAACAAATTTAACATGGGCTAAGTAAGGGCTATATGGACAGATTGGGGGCGGGCTAAGCTGGCTGTGCGAGCGAAGCGGGAGTACAGTTTAGGCGTAACCGGGAAGAAGAAGGCTCAATAAAGCCATGTGCAGCAATGGTTTCTAAAGGACTAGGCCACTTACTAATAGTGCACAAATAAAAGCAATTTTACTTGAATTAAATATATGTGTCGGTTTACCTACTTTACTTTGGCATTATAAAGAAAACTATTGTTCGATGTGACAGACAATTTGATTTTTTTTTGAGAAGTTAACACAAGGGGTAGTTGAAGTATTGGACTTTTATTTTAAACCAAACAATAATAGGAATTGGGATGTTTATTGCTTGACAATGAAGCCTATTATCAAGCTTTAATGAAAAAACAACACAACATTTTACATGTCCTGCAATGCAGCTAAGACAAACAACTCCAGCGTTTTGGTCTTTGGCACGGTGTGCAGAGAGTAGGCTACAGACAGAATGTAAATGTGGACAAGTGCAAAAAAAATCATCTTAACTTTAAATCCACAACATACTTTTTATTATAATTTTTACTAACTATAGAGAGTACTGAATTGTTTAGTGGCCAAGGTTTACAACCAATAGCCGGTGTAATGTGCAGTTTTATCACGTTTCCACCATTTTGAAAAAATTTGACACACCCTGTAATTGAACCTAAAAATTTTTTGCACTGAAAAATAAATGTTTGCACCAAAACAATGTTTGCACTGAAAAATAAATGTTTGCACCAAAACAATGTTTGCACTGAAAAATAAATGTTTGCATCGAAAAACAAATGTTTGAACTGAAAAATAAATGTTTGCACTGAAAAAAATCAATGTCAGCCAAAAAGTTGTTGAATTGCACTTGTGGGCCACCGTACGTATTTTTACAAATGCATTTAAATAAAAAAGCAGGCTCATTCTGACCATACGCGTGTGCAAAAATTTTCTGGATTTTAGTTGAGAATATAGTCAGTTAAAAGTCATAACAAAACTTTTGGACGATTTTACTGACTTGTCGCAGCTGACCACGATCCAACCGTAACATCAGGAATAAAAGCTTGATAAAGTCTTGACCACTTTGGAGCATGTCGATGGTCAATATCTGGTCTCCAGTAAGACGATGCTGTAATAGCACTGTCGGGAATGTAATGGGTCTTAAGTCCCAACTTGCACAAACCATCTAAACAGTGTAAAGCAAAAAGTAGTAAGGTTAGCAAAATATTTTTGAAAAATTTTAGTTTACTTTTGACAAATCGATGTTAGGCTTTAACAGGCATACAGCGGTCACTATTCAATAGTTTGCAATTTGCATGTTACATTTTCGTTTGTTTCGCATTAGTTTTTTTCTTTAATTTGCATAATCTGTCTGTTGTAAGAACTTCCATTATTCTCAACTTCACATGTTACCTTTATTGGCCTGTATATTGATCTTGCTGAAATCGTTGCCTTCTGCAAAAATACAGAAAAAAAAACTAAACAGTTGTCTCGACAATCGTAACCCTACTGTCGCCCACCTTTTTTGCCATCACCACATGGACCTCCGCCTCCACAGCCACACCCACACCCACAGCCACACCCACATCCGTCTGAAACAGCGTGAAAATTATAAAAAGGTAGCTTACGGACGATTACTTAATGAGTGCCTGTTTTTTTTCAATAAAACATAATTAAGCTTAGTATAACCAGGTTTTTTTTAAAGGTTTTGTTTGGGTGACCGCTAAGTAGGTTTGAGAGACCGCAAGTGTTCATTTAAATACCAAAAAATAGTCATATTTGCAAAAAATAGCCATAAATCTAAATTTTGGGAAACTGCTGGAGAAATTTGACACCCAAAACACCTTAAAAAAACAGTGAGTATAACTACTTACTGCACAAGGCTGCGACGGCGAGCAGAAGAACAATTTCTTTTAACATCTTTAAACAGTCTGGTTTGATTTTGACCAAGTAAATCCTGACAAAATGTGGCTTATATCCCACGCTGGGAATGTTTTGTCTAAGTACAAATTAGAACAACACAATCCATAACCCCATGAATAAGTAAAACTGCTTTTAGGCGCTTTAAAATTTATAAATACATTTGGATTTGATTTAAAAGCAAATATATTTTAAACCAAAACAGTAACCCTTTGACAATTAAAGATAAAAATATGTACAGGAAAATACTTTTACAACAAAGATATTCAGACGACAAAATCAAACCTTTCTTGTTGGTAACTTCGTGTGAAACGAATGGCTATCGAGACTTCTGTACCATTTATTAATCCGGTGGAAAATGTCACATTAATTAGTTAAAGCTGCACGCCGAAAGTTGATTTGAGTTTATCGTTTGACAAACGACCTTAATGTTTGCATGTCGCATGTGCTGGAATGTACATCAATTAGTTGACAGGGTTAAAAAACGGTTAAAGCGGTATCGTTTATAATAAAACCTAGTTTATTAAATACAAAATATTAATTGGCAAACTTACGTATATTTCGAAAAATGGAAAAGGGAAAAAGGGTTAAATTCTGAACATTTGCACAAACATAAGCGTTTTCAAGATAAAGGCTTATTTAAACCCAACAAGTCAAAAGGGTTGTTAACAATACATTTACGTTGAAATCCTGTCAAGAAAAAATGTTGTTGATTTCAATATGATAGCCGACAAAAGGGATTTTGAGTAACTGTGAATTTGCGTCTTAATTCCTAAGTTAGAAATTACATCTCGACTATGGCAGAAACAAACCTCGCAATGTTTCCAAGATTGCAATTTACTAATTTCTTGTTTCAAGTGTACGTTCATCACAAAGCAATTAGGCAGTTCGAGGAAATTTTGTTATTTTTGTCACTTTCTATTAAGGCGGCACTCCAGTGTTTTTCTTGCAGCTAACGAGGAGTTGGCATTGTGCTGCAAAAAACGTGCCATCGCAAAATAAAGTCGAGAAAAAATAGGAAATGGATTTCGGTACTTAGCGGTTTTCCGCTTCGTCGTTTTTATCGCAAGAAATTGAATGCTTTCTGGACATTGGTTCCTTCCTACAAACAGTTTTCTTTTTTCAACCAATTGTGTATTGGGACATGATGCTAAAAAAGCAGAAGATATGTTTGGGATTTCGAGCCAAAACAATTTGGTGTATCTCATTTAGCCCGCTTGGAATTTCAACCCGACTACTGCATTAGAATTCAAAACTGCCGTACACTAGTACAAAACTGTTAGCGTTATACAAGTCTGCTTGACGCAAGCGGGATTAGGTACACTAAACTATATGGTCGAGACAGCACTTCCATTGCGCATGTTTGTTTTGCAAGACACCGATCTTTACAATTAATGGGTTGTAAATTACAGTACGCCAGGTCCATTGAAGGCACCCGCATCGAATCAACCAAACATTTACCACCAAAAAAGGCAAGACACAGGCTAGAAAAATATAGCCTGCGGTGGGATTGGAACTTACGATAGAAGTCCTTCCGGGACTTGCGCTCTAGCTACGCAGCTTCAGTATTCTCCACATATCAGTAAATGCTTGATGACCGGCTGATTCGGTATGGCGTCTTCAATTAGCTTGTCATAATGTGATTTATATACGAGTGTACTGTAATCGCTGGTCTGCACAGGCGCTTCAGAGCTGATCCCATGCAGTTATGAATTGATTTTCATCCTAATTAATGGGTTGCATGCATGTTTTCAGGCGAAAATCATGGAAAAGTGTATAGAAACAACAAAGGATTTTGATAAATTTCAGAGGGTTGATAAGACAATCACTTATATTGTTCATTATATTTCGTGTCACAATCGTGCAGATACACATTCATTTTATATCTGCTTGCGTACTAATAAAAGATCGCTCTAGTTAATATGCTTTCACTCGATATCACATACAACAACTTTGAGCATGTTTAAACCATGACGTGTTTATTGTTGAATAATCAATACGTCGCAAATGAACTGCAGTTTGCCTTTATAAAACGACATATAATGATCGTGAAAGTCATGGAAATCAATCACAGATGAAAACCAAATTCAATTTTTTTCACTTGTCAATCCAATTTAGAAAACTTTTTAACATGTCAAGTATTCGTGGCGCAGTGCGATATGGCCAAACCACTTAGTGGGAAGAATTCGGATTTTGTAGGCTATGATTGGTCGATAGAACATGTTCGTAACCGGGCTGCTTCGATCGGTGTTGGCACTGAACAGCTGTGAAAAAAATGCAATAAACCCAATAAGATTCTTTATCAAAAAGTCCCTCTGATGAAAAATACAGGAAGAGAAGATAAGATTACGGAGTTTCTGCCAACAAATACGTAAAGTTGCATAGTTTAGGCTAGTTTTTAATTCAAATGCAATTGAAAAGGCTGAAAAATGTATTTTTCGCATTTAAGCGTAACAAAAATGGCAAAATACTTAGTTACAAGAATATCGACATAGCTTTCCTTACTTTTATTGTTCCTGATCTGCCTGTTACAGTTTTCCATGTCAGATCGGTAGCCAAATACGAAACCTTGAATTCTGTCACCCACTGGTCATAATTATCCCGTCCCTGAGTAACGACGCCAGTGATTGTAGTAGCTTCTCTTAGAAATACTTCAATCCATTGATCAGCATTATCTGCATATAGGAAGATATAGAAAAACTGACATTAATTGCACAAAATATATTGTTAGGCAGAAAAAGGCAGATGCTCTAAAAACCATTAGTTGCGGAATATTTTTGTCTTAATTCGACTTACCAAAAGAGTTGTACAAAATGACTGTTGGTTTTGCAGTATTAATTTACGACAAATATTAAACAATGAGCCAATTTACCTATGTGGTGTTTTACTTTTTATGTACTCTTATGGTTTATGCTCAGGTTCATTGTGACCATCCGTATGTACGAATTTGTTTGGATTTCGGACATATGGTCAGTAAAATGTCTCAACAGAACTTTCGGTCACTTTTACTGACTTTGTTCAGCTGACCACGATCCACCCGAAACACCGAGAATATAAGCTTGATAAAGTCTTGACCACTTAGGACTAAACAAATCGTTCATCATTGAATCAAAATAAGACGATGCTGTTATAGCAGCGTCGCGAATGTAATGGTTTTGGAGTCCCAGCTTGCACAAAGAATCTAAAAAAAATTAAAAAATGATTGTAAAATTTGTTTGTAAAGGCACAACGTTTTTAAATGTTTTAGTTTACTATTTACTAATGAATGATACAGCTAAACAGGCATTAAGCGGTAAGTATCAACTACTTTACGATCTACAATACACCGTTTTCGTTTGTTTCTCATTATTTTATTTTTTCAAATTTTACATATTCTGTTTGTTGCAGAGTCCTATTATTCTAGGCTCAACACGTTACCTCTATTGGCTTTGATATTGATCTTGCTGAAATCAATGCCTTCTGCAAAAACATTACCGCCATCACCACTGCTGCATTGATTTACGCATCCACACCCACACCCGTCTAAAACAGTGTGAAGTAGTATAAAGGTAGGGAAACAAAAAATTAAAAGAATAGAAACGGCAAATAAGAGAAACGAATAATTAAGTGATAATTTGTACTCCGACTTACTGCACAAGGCTGTAACCGCAAGGAGAAGAATAATTTCTTTTAACATCTTTGAAGGGTCAGAATTAAATTTCAACAAGTTGTAAAAAATCCTGTAAAATAGTGCACACATATCACATTTGCAAAGTACCCCTATTTTGTACCCCTACAAAGTGCTGAATAAGATGTAAATCGTTTATTTTTTTCATTTAAAACAAAAAACCAAATGACAATAGAAAAAAAGTACAACTTTTACCAAACAAATCACAGACATTCACACGATAAAAACTGTAACGTAGCTTTTTGGTCTAAATTTGCTATTTAAGCTATCATAGAACGCCACTTTAGAGTGTAATCTTACGTTAATGTACATTATTTTTCAAGCTTATGCTTATTATAGCCTGAGTTCACTATAGTTTACTTATGGCTTTTGTGTAAGAATTATGTATTTTAGCTAAGATTAAATTAGATTAGAAAGAGAAAACCTGTCTATAAACAAAACCTTGTTCCACTCCACCAAGTGATTTTATTAAAAGTAACACACAAACATTTATGATACAGAAGACGTAATGCTAAAACATTAAACTGCCAAATGGCAATAGTCTGGCACTACGCTCAAAGCAACTGCATTCAAGAATCGGACTTTACAACTGCCCGGTAAACAACACTGTCCAACATAACATAAAACAAAGACATATATACAATGTGGTGGGCGTAAAAAATGCAAGAAGTTGGCGTGCCTTTAGGGCGATACAACAGGCGAATATTTGCGATTAGATAATTATATGAAATTGGTAAGCTGCTTCCTTTGAAGTACAACGTTTGTAGCTCGGTTTGGGAAAGTACGGTCACAGAAAGAGATGTCTCCTCCATGCACAGCATGATCTGTTAAATGGCCCGGCCTGTAGGCAATTAACATGACGTCTTTGTACAGACAGGTAGGAAACCAATGAAAGTCTGTTGTAAACAACCATGTTGGTTTGCAGCAACAAAAAAACATACCTTATCGGAAAATCCGTGTAAAACGAATAATTAACGCGGCTTCTCTATCGTGTATAAATACCCGGTGGTAAAGGTTGCATTGATTTAGTGATCATTTCCCTATTTGGGGAAAAATGTGGGGCGAGTTGTTCGTTTAATAAATGACTTGCATGTCAAACGTGCTGAAGCATACATCAATCAGGATCAAGGCATTTACGATAAAAACTTGATGTAATAAAAGCAAAAGTAAAATAGCATTCCGTGTTAAATAGCATTCCGTGTATCCTCAAAACGGGGTTTCAAAATAAGCAGGGTAAAATTACTTTTGAAAGACCAATCTTCATTACTACGTTTCAGCGTTCTGTTTACAAGAAATTAAAAGTACTTATCTTTTTCAGAAAGTTAGCTGTAGACATTGTACACTGTTTCGACCTATACTGTCCAAACGGTGACAATATACATTAGCTGTATTTACCATTTTTCCCCACGATTTACTGTGCAAAATATGTGGCGTTTTTTTTAATTGCAAAAGGAACAATTTTCCAATGATGTTGAACTATACCTAACATAGTATAAACGGTATGAATCTGTTTAAAAAATTCAAAGCAAATAGGCGATTCCTGCAGGCACAGTGGGTTTTATTACTAGTCACGTAAAATGCAGTAATTCTAACATGCTAATACAATTGTTAAAAATACACCACATATAAATCATTAACTACATATCAAAAAAGGACGTTTAACCTTACTTGTCAAAGTAGAATTGAAACATCCAGGATAAACGCCTGGTCAAGTCTTTCCCACTTAGGATTATGTCGATCGTCGACGTTTGGTCGCCAATTAGACGATGAAGTTATAGCACTGTCGGGAAATGGTCTTGAGTCCCAACTTGCATAAAGAAACTCTAATTATTTTACGAAAAAATGGTTAAAATTCGCCATATACACCTATGTTATAAAACAATTTTACATATTTAATACATTTTATGCGATTTGTACTAAAGGAAATTACCTCTGTTTGTTTCGACATTTATTTTGCCCAATCCTTTCATCGCCTTTGAAAAGAAAAAAGTGACTGTAGGAACGCTTTGTTTCTCGTCCGTTTATTGCAAGACACATCATAGAATGAAGCGTGCACACGATCCAACATCGCAAGTACCGTCGCTAGTCGCGTGTAGAGTGTAGTTTAAAGATACGCTACAAGACAATATAAAAAACAAGTATGTTCTTTTAACACAGTTGTATCACCAAACCATATCAAACACTGACCTTTTTTTAGCCAACGCGTCCACTACTCAGGCAATGGCATTAACATCAAAACAATGACAATCTGAAACAACGTAGAATATTTAAATAGGTGGTATAATTACTTTACAAAAAAAATACATTGCATTATACAATAAATCGACTTACCAACGAACAAGACCGAGACGGCTAACAAAATAAAAACTTTTTTTATTATTTTGAAGTGTGTAAGGATTGAGTTGGCCGCGTGTTGTAATTTTTGGTTTTAAGAAAGTCTTTGCAACTCAAGCATTGACATCTTGAATAGTGCATGGAACTTATTTTAATAAAGATAAAAAATTAACATCGGGTTTAGATTAAAGCGTAAGTTTATGCAAAACAAACATTCTGTTCTTTGTTTTCTTTTTCATTCTTTAAACACAAATGTACATTAAAAATCAATACTACGACGTAGAATCTGTACGAGGTTTGCAAGCAGATGTTCAACAATTAGTTTGTGCTTTGGGTCAAGTGAAAAACCATGACCAGCAAAAACAGTGATAGGTGCTGGTGAATCAAATATTCACCTCACAGCACAAGTAAGATAACCTGTGAGACAACCATAATAATAATAAAAACGTGTTCAAAACCAACATTTTGACTAGTAATAGTGATAGTTGACAAATGTACAATAGTGGTGAGACATTCAGTTTATTGAATGTGCACAGCATGACAACACATGCTTTCAGATAATTGCTTGAAGGTGTCCACCAAAACAACTCATCACAACAAACAGAGGAATAATAATAATACACTGGGGACATCTGAAAGAGCAATAATTAAATAGTGATACGTGAGTAGCTAAACTAAAATAAGTCCAGGTGCCGTCCGGCTGCTATTGTTCCAAGAGTGTATTTTTTACTTGATTTGTAAACATTTTTTTTGAAGTGGGAACAACATCAAATTTAAGGTCTGTCTAGCATTTAGGACCTGTATACTTTTTGGATTGTTGTATAATACTGCTGCTGCAAAATGGGATAGTTTCGGTTTGTCGAGTACTTACACTATTGGTTACCAGTTTTCGGTTAAAGAAATAGTCAAATGCTTGAGGTAATTTACCATTTGGGTGATTGTATCAATACATTGCACACTCAAGTTTAAACTGTTGCGTGTTTGTTAATATTTTATGATGTTTCAACATTTCTTCCAGGTTATGAGATTTAATTCAAAATTCAAATCAAATTTTATTTGCATTGTCACTATATCCAATTGTCATTGATGAACAGTTTAAACTGGTGGATCATCTAAACACCCTAACATGTCAAATATTCGTGTCGCAGAAAAATATGACCGTTCCACTTGGTACGTAGAATGCGAAGTTTGTGTGCGGTAATTGGTTGATAAAAGAAATTGGTAACATGACAGTCTCGGTCGCTGTTTGCACTGAACAACTGCAAAAGTTGTAAATGTGAAACTTTAATTTAAAAGGTATATAGTACCACAGGATTTATTAAGGTTTAGCTTCAATAAATTTCAAAATAAATGTTCAATCACAAAAGTCAGTTGTACACACCCTATTCCTAGCAATTTAAAAGTTTGTTGAAGCAAAAAAAACAAACATTAATGGATCATGAACTTACCGCTACTGAATCTGAACCATCATTTACAGACTTCCACGTCAGGCAATGTGACTTTAAATTTCATACTCAACTGGTCATTGTTGTCCCGTCCCTGAGTGACCGCCCCAGTTATTGTGGTAGCCTTTTCTAATTATACTTCAATGCATTGCTTCAGATTATCTGTACACAAAACAAATAAACTACCATCCAGCATCATTCCAACATATTTAGGTAATAGCACACAGTTTGCACATACTTGTAAGAAACGTTTGTTATTTCAAATGTTTTCCCACACAAATCGTGTAAATATATTATTTAACTAATTTTATTTTTACATATTAAATTGTTCAGTCAATGGAAATCATGAAACCCAAAAGATGATTTGATCAAATGTTTAACTATGACTAAAAGTGTTTAATGAAAACCGCACTTTTGTATTGCATAGCGACATAAACAAAATTTGATTAAACGTGAAGAAAATAGTTACCAAACCACAATTTAAGTCTAAATAATATTATTTCATATCACACAAACACAACACAATAAACCAACTTTGTTACTTATTTTTTGTTAAAATTATGGCCAAAACAGCTTCTTTCCAATCAAATTGATTAAAATAATTGATTCAAATTTACAAAATCATGTCATCCATCCATTAATCCAAATAGGTTATGTTGGAATAAGATATTAAAGATGCCGCAAAGGTGAATTGTATTTATCTTAATTCATAAGGATGGATGACTTAATGATTTAATAAATTTTAATGAATCAGCATAAGGTTCATCGCAGTTTTCATCCACAAAGCAATCAGCTGTGAGATTCTAGTTTAAAGTGGAAATATACTGTATTGTTATATTCGAGTATTGAATAACGAATATTCCTTCCGAAGATCGTTAGGTGGCGCTATCACTGATGAGATCTGAAATCTGGTGGTTGTTTTTTTTACAAACAATTATGCTTTACATTAAATGACACATGCTATATTACAAGGTAATATTGTACGGGCCGGTTTGAGATAAACGGCACCGCGTACACCAAACTTTATGGACCAGCATTTATGATCGAGAAAATTATTTCATCTGAGTTTTATTGATATAAATAGGATATATTCTAGATTTTTAAATTAGTGAACCCATAGGGAAAAAAGTTTATTTCACACCTACAACTTTCTAGTGGGTGAATAGCAATGTATGTCTTAACTAAGCGGAAAAAATGCACTTCAGAAACACCAAAGGTTTTGGATAAGGTTTAGTCTTTATAGAGTTGATGATAAATTACATATAACTTTCACTGAATTTAGCGCCAGCTTAAAGATACTCATAATTATTTATTTCATATCTACGTGCGTGCTAATATATGATTATCCTATATTTTATAAGTTCTCACTCGACATCACATTCTGGTCGCAAGTTTGGTCATGTTATATCTTTTCTTTTGATCTTAAACGTATGTAAACAGCGACAATTGTTTTCACTTTGTTAAGTCAAGCTATGGTGGACATAACGTAACATCCGACTGCTAACACATTTTAACACATCAGGCTTATCTACAATTTATAACTTTAAGATATATTTCGCAAAAACCAGTGACACATTATTGCATGAAGCGTTTATTGTTCAATGAACGACACATCTGAATAAACTGCAGTTTTGGTTTATAAAACGACATAAAATGATTGCGAATTACACAAAAATCAATCATAGGTGAAAACTCAATGCCATTCCATTCACTTGTCAATCCAACTCAGAAAACATTTTAACAGGCCAAGTATTCGTGGCGCAGTGAGATATGGCCGTGCCACTTGGTGGGAAGAATTCGAATTTTGTGGGCAGTGATTGGTTTGTAGAACATGTTGGTAACCGGGCTTTTCCGGTCGCTGTTGCCACTGAACAGCTGAGAAAAAATGGAATCAACTCAATTTAAAATACTTTCAAAATACCGATTTCTACGACTTTAAAGACAGAACAATACAATTCTATATGTTTCAGCCTAAATTTTAACCGAAAATTGAGCTGAAATGGACAGAATGAGTTGTTTACCGATCCAGCGAAAGACTGAAACGATTAAAATATTTAGTTAAAAAGAATTAGTTTTCACTTACTTTTGTGAATCCCGATTCGTCGTTCACAGTTTTCCATGTCAGATCAGCAGCCAAATACGAGACCTTGTATTCTGTTACCCACTGATCAAGACTGTCCCGTCCCTGGGTAATGACTCCAGTAATCGTGGTAGCTTTTCCTAAGGTTACTTCAATCCATTGATAAAGATTATCTGCGCATCAGAAGCAAGTTTAAGCTGCAGACAGTGCACACTGTTTCGACCTGTAAGGTCTCATCAGTGCAGCTGGTGACGAGAGATCGGCCGCATTGGCTAGTGTAGCCATCAATCTCTCGTCACCAGCTGCACTGATGAGACCTTATAGGTCGAAACAGTGTGCACTGTCTGCAGCTTATCATTTATTGGCTCATATGCTTTTACATTTTTACAGAAGCAATTTTGATTTCACAAAAGTTGGTTTCAAGCAAATAAATCAAAAAAATAAACTTTTGTATGAATTTACTGACTTGCTGCCGCTGACCACGATCCGACCGAAACACCGGGAATATACGCTTGATCAAGTCTTGACCACTTTGTGCTATGTAGCTCGGTCCCTTCAGGATGCCAATAAGACGATGCTGTTATAGCACTGTCGGGAATGTAATGGGTCTTCAGTCCCAACTTGCACAAACAATCTATGAATGTTAAATATATTCGTTGTTGGAACTTTTTTTGGAATATTGTTATTTCTTAAAACATTTGGTTGTAAATATATTCGCTTATAAATATATTCAATACGTTACTATTTACAAAACAATCGTTGTCGCTTGTTATCGCATTTTTTTAATTTCTGTTATTCACAACATAATGTGTGCTACAGAAAAATGTTTTTCTTTAAACCATATTTTACCTCTATTGGCCTGGATATTGATCTTGCTAAACTCGTTGTCCCCTGTAGAAACAAGGTAGAATCATTTGAATCAAATATTTTAATCAATCCATTTTATTACCAACCCTTTCGTCCATCATACCGATTACAACATTGGCTTCCACATCCACATCCGCCTGAAAAACGTACATTATTTAAATAGAGATTCAGAGTCGATAGCAAAGCCAAAAGTCAAAGTCAAGTTTATTTGTATTATTGACGCTTTATCCTCACCTCTCAATGTTGAACGGTAACGTAAACAACAAGCACTCCTAAATTCTTATGGATATTAACTCAAAGTGGATACCGTTTATAACTGTAACTTATTACTCAAAACACCGTTAAATTCTATGGTTCAAATTCAACAGAAACTGTACTTACTGCACAAGGCTGTGACTGCCAGCAAAACCAAAACTTGTTTAAGCATTTTTAGGAATTAGATGATAGTTTCAAATTCAATGTGGGTTACAAAATATTCTGAAACGTAAACAAAAAGCAACGAGATAGTCAATCAAAATCACAAATCAAACAATATGGCTAAAAATAAATTGCACCTCTACAAAAAACATATTTGCTCCCATGTAGCGAAAGGTATGATCAGACAGATTCTTTAGCAAGTATTTATACCCGGGATTGGAGTCTTACTGTCTGAATAGGTGCCCAAAAATGGAAAAGAGAGGTAGTGGATGGTTTAATGAATCATGCAAATTCTTTACGCAGATAATTATGTGGCCACATCAATCACTTGTTAAAAGGGTTCTTCCTTTCATTCAATTTCGATTTCTTGTCACCTGCTGTGCACAAATTCTACAACTCCAGTTTTCAAACCGTAGAAAATACAATAAATAATAAATAACCGATAGACATTTGAGGCGAACAATTCGAAGCATTGTAGCACACTATAAGGGAGTATTGAGAACGTACGGTTTGTGAATTATCAGTACATTGCAGCTAGAAAAGAATTTCGTAAAATTTCTCATTTTTCGGAAACAATAATTAACATGCCAGTTAAATTTGCATATCGTGAGTAGAATATTAACAGCTGGGTAATTTGTCAAGAATTTTGGAAACTTTGTCCCAGTATTGACGTCACACCAAGCGTTAAGCAGGTATAGATTTATCGGAAATGGCAGTTTGCACATTAATTATGTAAATCTTGTCGAGTAATTTTGGAAATTTTTAGCATTTCGCAGAAAAAAAGATCCTTTGCCAGAAGCCGACTATATTTGAGCTGCTATCCGACCGTAGGTTGCTGCAAGCAAACAAACCGCAAACAGGCGATAAGATTTTAGAAACAATAAAACGTTTGAACAAAACAAAGAAACATGCTGCTGTAAAATCACACATATTATTACCACAATTTGATGCAACAACATGTCATAGGTGCGAGCACAACTATGCACCCTATCGATTGAGGTAGCCAGGTGCACAAAAAACGTTAGATGAAAAAGACATACCACATTGCGTTAGTCAACAAGCACTTTGCTGTTTTAATCGGTTCGAAAATCTAATGGCATGATTCTCGATTAGGTCCTACCGGTTCAAATCCAGTGCGAGCGTGACTACTGACTAATGCTGCGCTTAATGGTTTTGTGATCAGACAAATCTTCCATATTTGCCACGATTTGTGTCAGTGACATTCAAATACAGACCTATAAGAGACAAGTTCGTTTTTTTGCACAATGCCCCCTTGATTCGATTTATTGACCGATTGTGATATTGAGTGTATAGCCCTAATGCAGGAGTCGCCAAACTTTATCACTTTTCGGACCCATTCGGACCAATTTCACATAAAAAAAACTTGGGGGCCACAAAGCCGTTTTGAATTGGACTGCCACTGACACAAGCGTTTGTACTCTCACGAAATTCGACTTTTTGAAATATTAGATAACTGTTTGTTAACCTGCGCGCCGCCAGTTTGCCTCTTTCAAATTTTCCGTTTTATGGTATAGAGGCGGTAAATTGTAGCTACTACTAGAAGCGGGTTCGCTCGTGCTATTGTACTGCAATTTTCCTTGTCGATCTTTGTGCTCGGCATATTCGCCACAGAAAGTGCGATCAAAACATTTGGTCTGCCCTAGTGAAATAAGGCGACAACGTTGAACTTAAACAACCTTTACACACGAAGTAACAAACAAGTTCCTTGTCTAAGTAGTACTTTTACTTTGGACTAATATACTGATGGATTAGAGCAGTGGTTCCCAACATTTCGTGGACCTTTGCCCACTAAAAGTAGCTTATTGGCCTCCTCTTCAAGTAACCCTATAGGACATGTGGACCCCTTAAAAATGTAAATGGCAATCTCGTGTTGGAATTTGGTACTAATTCCGGCTTCAAACAAGTCGAATAGAGTAAACGGGAATCCGTAATCGTGAAAATCCTCAATATAGACAAATAGCATGTGACATAGTCGATTAAATTAGGGAATAAAAATAAAAAGAAAATGGCTTTTAGTGGGTGTTTCAGGTGAATCTACACCCGCGCCCCCCATAAGACAGCTCATGGGCCCCATGAGCTGTGTTATGGGCCCTGGTTGAGAACCACTGGATTAGAGCATTGTTTATGGAACACAAGTCACGTTCAGTAAATGAGGATATTTACCTAAAAAATTCTTTGGGTCGAAGTACAAATTTGAGTGGGTTGCTGTTTGCACATTCCTTACTATAGCAAAATAACTCTTTAATTAGTATGATTTACTTGCAACAATGGGAACAAAAGACAGTCGGTAAACAGTTCAACAAACTTGAATTACTACATATAAACGGTTTGGTGAGTTCAAAAGTTTTGTGAAAAAAAAACAGTTTCTGGGATGTTTGAAAAGAACTCTGCAAACTTGTGGTTAGGTGTTGTTAACCAAAACAGCACATATAATTTGAATGTGATTAGTTTTGAAAGACATATGGACCAGCGTTAACACAGCTATATACCGAACCGTCAACGAGTGTATATGTAAACAATTTAACTAAAATCAAAACTGCAAACTGCATAAAGTGAAAGCCCCTACATTGTACTGTTTTGTCACAAAACAATAATATTTACTCTAAAATTATCGCACAAATCTCAAGCTACCCTAAGTCTGCATGCAGACAACATGACTGTTGATTACAAAACTAAGCAACATTCTTAGGAACCACACTTTTGAACTTAAACCTGCGACAACCTGAACTTATGTTGAAAGAATATATCGTGTTGGAGATGTTTTAGTCATTGTTGTTAATAATCTGTACAAGCCATTGTATACAAAGTATAAACTCCGTTTTTAACTGTATATTTTATTTGTTTGTAGTGTTTGTAGTATTGTTGTAGTATTCTGAATATATCATATATTAAAACGTTTATTACAGTTTTCATCCACCAAGAAATCAACTGGGTGATGTCGGTTTAAAGTGTAAATGTCCTGTATTGTTATAATTGAACATTTAATAACGAAAATTGCTTCCGAAGATCGTTATGTGGCGCAATCACTGATGAAAGCTGGACAGTGGTTCCTTCTTACAAACAATTGGGCTATGTTATTAAATGGCCCAGGCTATATTATTACGAGAAACATTCACAAATTTTAAGGCTTCTACAAATTATAACTTTTAGATATATTTCTCAAAAACCAGTGACAAACTATTGCATGAAGCGTTTATTGTTGAATGAACTATACATAGAAAATAAACTGCAGTTTGCCTTTTAAAACGACATAAAATGATCGTGAATGACATGAAAATCAATCACAGGTGAAAACTAAATGTCTCGTCGTTCACTTGTCAATCCAACTCAGAAAACATTTTAACAGGTCAAGTATTCGTGGCGCAGTGAGATATGGCCATGCCACTGTGTGGGAAGAATTCGGAGTTTGTGGGCAGTGATAGGAAGATAGAACATGTTGGTAACCGGGCTGTTTCGATCGCTGTTACCGCTGAACAGCTGTGGATAAAATACAACCAACTTAATGAGATTTATTGTGAAAAAAGACCCTCTGACAAAAATACCAAAAAATAAATGAAGATAAGATTACGGAGTTTCTGCTAACAATAACTTGAAGTTGCATATTTTTTGAGCTAATTTTTAATTTGAAAGTTGAAAAGGCTGGAATATGCCTTTTTTGTGCAACAAAAACCGGCAAAATACTTAGTTACAAGAAAATCAACGTAGTGTTTTCTTACTATTGCTGTTCCTGAATTGTCGTTCACAGTTTTCCATGTCAGATCGGCAGCCAAATACGAGACCTTGTATTCTGTCACCCAATGGTCATAGATATTTCGTCCCTGAGTAACGACGCCAGTGATTGTAGTAGCTCCATCTAAAGCTACTTGAATCCATTGATCAGCATTATCTGCAAATAGGAAGACTTTCAAAAACGATATTCCCTTCACAAAATGTATTTTTGGTCAAATCAATTAAGCTTAAATGCAAATGCTCTAAATACTATTAATTGCAGAATATTCTTTAAAATTTGACTTCGTGTTAAAAAGTTGTATTAAATAACTGTTGGTTTTGCAGCTTTAATTTACTAAAAATATTTAGAATTAAGCCAATTTACCTATGGGGGATTCAGTTGTTACTATGTTTGTGGAAAAAAAAGACAGCTCACCCAGTACTCTTGAATCATTTAAGCTCGTGGCTAGTGTTCACCAAAAACCTGATTTCAGCTGACAATTGTTTTTTTTTGTTTTTTTATGAACGCGTTGAAAAAAAAGCAGTCTCATTCTGACCATCCGTATTTAGAAAACTTTTTTCAATTAAGGTTAGACATATAGTCAGTCAAAGATTCACTATTAAACTATCGTATGAAATTACTAACTTGCTCCAGCTGCCCACGCTCCAACTGAAACACGAGGAACCATAGCTTGATAAAGTCTTCCCCACTTGGGAGCATGGTAATCATTTGAATTTGGTCTATTTTAAGACGATGCCGTAATAGCACCGTCGGGAATGTAATGGGTCCTAAGTCCCAACTTGCACAAACAATCTAGAACGTGTAAAGTAAGATATAGTTGTAAAATCTTTTTGTAAAATTAGGAAGGTTTTTTGCAAAATTTTAGTTTACTGTTTATTATTGAATGTTAGACCTAAACAGCATCAAGCGGTCGCTATTAAATACTTTACGATTCACAAGATACCGTTTTTGTTTGTTTCGCATTATTTTTTTCTAAATTTTACACATTCTGTTTGTTGCAGACACATATTATTCTCGACTTCATGTTACCTTTATTGGCCTGGATATTGATTTGGCTGAAATCGTTGCCTCCTGCAAACAAAACAAAACAAAATTAAACAGTTGTCTCGCCAAACGTTGCTCTATTATCGCCCACCTTTTTTGCCATCTCCACTTTTACATTGACCTCCGCCACAGCCGCATCCACACCCACATCCACCTGAAACAGTATGAAAATAATAAAATTGTAGCTTACGAACGATTACTTAAGTGAGTGCCTGTTTTTTTCAAAAAATACGTAATTAGAACAATTACCGTATATACTCGCGGTCGCAACTTTTTTCTTTATAAAAAAAAATATAGGTGCGAACTATCCGCTCGACATAAGTGCAAATCGCCACCAAGTCGGAACAAAATTGAAAGTTTTCGGCTATTGCAAGTACCGTATTTTCCAGTCGGCTTTTCGGGCGGATATAACGTATTTATTCGAGTATAAGGCGCAAAATTTTATGCTAATTTTCAATAAAAAATTAAGGGTGCAAGTTATAGACGCGAATTGTAGTGGACATGTGCTATCGAATCCGGGTGCATGCGCTCGTGCACGCACATACCAATGCGAGACAGTTTCATGAGCGCACACGCACATGCGACGGCTCAGCGTGCGTTGGATTTCCCCGATTTGTTGAGAAAACATTGTTTTGCGGTTTCAATGCAATGCAGTTCAATGCTAAAAAAACAACCAATTGCACCAGTTATTTATGCAAAAAAGCTAGGGAAAGGGCCTTTTAAATCCCTAGATTTTGAGTGCGACTTATGTGCGAGTCAACTCTAAATTACACTTTTTCAACACAAAACTAATAGTGCGACCTATACGGTGGCGCGACCTATACGGTGGCGCGACCTATCGGCGAGTATATACGTGTTTTTTTTGCAACAAACGAGGAGTTGACTTTGTACTGCAAAATAAAGTCGTGAAAAAATATGAAATGTATTTCGGTACATCTAACTTACCGGTTTTTCTCTTTAGCGTTACAAACAGTTTACTTTTTACAAACAGTTTTCTTTTTTCAACCATTTGTGTATTGGGACATGATGCTAAAAAAGCAGAAAATATGTTTGGAATTTCGAGCCAAAACAATTTGGTGTATCTCATTTAGCCCGCTTGGAATTGCAACCCGACTACTTCATTAGAATTCAAAACTGCCGTACTCTAGTACAAAAATGTTAGCGTTGTACAAGTCTGCTTGACGCAAGCGGGATTAAGTACACTCAACTATATGGTCGAGACAGCACTTCCATTGCGCATGTTTATTTTGCAAGACACCGATCTTCACAATTAATGGGTTGTAAATTACAGTACGCCAGGTCTATTGAAGGCGCCGTACCGAATCAACCAAACATTCACCACCATAAGGCAAGGCGCAGGCTAGAAAAATGTAGCCTTTTGATGCAGGCGCTTCAGGGCTGATCCCATGCAGTAATGAATTGATGTTAATCTTAATTAATGGGTTGCATGTATGTTTTCAGGCGGAAAATATGGAGAAGTGTATAGAAACAACAAAACTTTTCGATAAATTTTAGAGAGTTGATAAAAAGATCACCTATATTTTTCAATATATTTCGTGTCACAATCGTGCAGATACACATTCATTTTATATCTGCTTGCGTACTAATATAAGATCGCCCTAATTAATATGCTTTTACTCGATATCACATACAGCAACTTTGATCATGTTGAAACCTTGTTCTTTTAACTTTGGACTTATGTTGTTAATGCAAGAATGGTGCAATACACTATTTCGCCATAAAAACAGTGACACATTATTGCATGAAGTGTTTTTTGTTGAATGAACAATACGTCGCAAATAAACTGCAGTTTTGGGTTAAAAAACGACATAAAATGATCGTGAACGGATAGTCAAGTCAAGTTTTATTTGCATAGTCACTTAATCATCATCACAGTTCGATTGTTGAACGGATGCGTAAACAGCAAGGACACCGAAAAAACCGTAGGTTATCGAGTCAAGTGTCCTATTATTTGAATTGTGTTTGAATTCCGTTTTGGGTATTTCCTGCCGTAGGATCGCAACCGACCGCACGAGCCTGGCGGGGTACGTCCGGTTGCATAAGACGGTAGTTGAACCCGCAGGTTCTGCTGGCCAAATGAAACCCGCCTAAACGGAAACACCAGCTCGGTTCCTCGGAACGTTTCCTGTGACACCGTAGGCAGACCCGGGTGTCCCGAGGACAGTTAGTTGCGACGATGAAATTGTTGCCGTCGAGCATCTCCTCCTCTGCTTTTGAAAGATCGATGGCGAGATCTCAGATGTTGTTCGCTGGGGAAGGTGCTGCACTGTCTTCGACCCGGATGGCTGATCTGAAAAAACCGAATCCTACGGCAGTATTCCGTTCTCTTGTATGTGACCAAGTTATCCAGTTTAATGATATAATAGTATAGAATAAAAACAAAATAAAAAGTAAAATCACACTAAGATAAAACTGAAACACACACAAAAAAGACAAAAGAAAAAAAAAAGTGAAAACTAGGGTAGTTATGACATAGGAGAACAAGCTGTATTAGATGTATTCTGGTGTGAGCGAGGACACGGAAGTGAGTTAATTGTTGAGGGGTCATATTGCCTTAATAATAATGACATGAAAATCAATCACAGATGAAAATGCCTTTCCCTTCACTTGTCAATCCAACTCAGAAGACACTTTAACAGGTCAAGTATTCGTGGCGCAGTGAGATATGGTTGTGCCACTTGGTGGGAAGAATTCGGATTTTGTGGGCAGTGATTGGTTTGTAGAACATGTTGGTAACCGGGCTGTTTTGATCGCTGTTAGCACTGAACAACTGTGGAAAAAACTTCATAAGATTCATTGTCAAAAAAACCTCCCGATAAAAAACTACAGGATAAGAAGGTTAGAATACGAAGTTTCTTCTAACAAAAACGCGAAGTTGCAGTTATTCGGCTAGTTTTAACTTTAAAAGTAAGTTGGAAAGGCGGGAATACGACTTTTCGCATTGAAGAGAAAAAAACGGAAAAAATACTTAGTTACAAGAAAATCAAGGTAGTTTGTCCTTACGTTTGCTGTTCCTGATTCGTCGTTCACAGTTTTCCATGTCAGATCAGCAGCTAAATACGAGACCTTGTATTCTGTCACCCACTGGTCAAGACTATTTCGTCCCTGAGTAACGACGCCAGTGATTGTAGTAGCTTTTCCTAATTTTACTTCAATCCATTGATTAACATTATCTGCGTATAAGAAGGCTTTGAAGAACGACACTCATGTGGCAAAACATATTTGACGCAAAAATTCAAATTAAAAGAAGGTGCTTAAAATTCATTCATTAAAGAAGAATCATTTAAAATTAAATCATTTGTGTTTATTTATTGACCAACTTATATGGTTTTCTTCTGATGAAGGTTAAACTATTCTATGAAATATTATCGACCAAACAAAAAGTTGTTTTAAAACCCTTTGGTTTTGCAGCTTTAATTTACTACCTTTACAATTTACCCATGTGATGTCAGTTAGTTGTTTAAGCACCTGGTCAGTGTTTACATTTTGTCCAAAACTTTCTTACTGAAAAATTAATGCTTTTCATAAACCCGTTGAAAAAAGATAGCTCGCTCATACTGACCATACGTATTTACTATAATTTTTATGGATGTCAGTTACAAAAAGTTGGGTAAATACAGTTAGTTTAAAGCCAAAACTTTTGAATAATTTTACCGACTTGCTCCAGCTGCCCACGCTCCAATCGAAACACCAGAAATAAAAGCTTGATAAAGTCTTGACCACTTGGGAGCATGCGTTTCATCGATACCTGTTCCCCAATAAGACGATGCTGTAATAGCACCGTCGGGAATGTAAAGGGTCTTCAGTCCCAGCTTGCACAAAGAATCTAAAAAAGTGTAAAGTAAGAAATGGTTGTAAAATATTTTTGTGATATTGAGGAAGTTTATTTCAACGAATTTGGTTAACTATTTACTAATGTATGTTAGACCCAAATAGGCACAAAGCGTTCACTATTTATGACTTTACGATCTACAAGACACCAATTTCGTTTCTGCACAAACATATCACATGTTACCTCTATTGGCCTGGATATTGATCTTGCTAAACTCGTTGTCTCCTGTGAAAAGGGTAGAATCATTTAAATCAGACATTTTAACAAATCCATTTTACCACCAACCTTTTTTGCCATCACACCGATCACAACATTGGCTTCCACATCCGCCTGGAAAACGTACAGTATTTAAATAGGAAGTGGATATCGTTTATAACCGTATTTTTTACAACACCATTTATGTTTATCGCTAAAATTTAATAGAAACTAAACTTACTGCACAATGCTGTGATTGCCAGCAAAGCTACATCTTGTTTAAGCATTTTTAAGTTTCAAATTTAACGTGGACTTCAAAATAACCTGCATAACATTCACAGTTTATTTTGAAGTGGTTTAATAGATACACCTAAAAAAAAGTCCAATAAGGACGCAAATAAGGATAAACAACGTTTACAAAACTAAAAAAAGAGTTTTAAAACTAAAGCCATCAATCAAATAAACAACTACAATTTGCTTCTTTTTAGCAAAAGCTATGATCAGGAAAGATTCTTAAACCAGTATTTATACCCGGCGTCGGTGCCTCACTGTCTGGATAGCTGCCCAAAAAAGGCAATTAGCGGTATGTAATAGATCATGCACATTCTTTACGCTGATCATTATGTAGTTTCGATCACTTGTCAAATCTGGACAGTGGTTTTTCCCCACATTACATTCTGCTTTTTTGTACCCCACTGCACACAAATCTAGTATTCAAACCGTAAAAAATTAGGTGGTATTTGCACAAAACAGTAGTGTTAAATTGAGCTATAGACATGTAAAACACACGCTTTATTGAAGCGCTATAAGGAGGGTTGCCATACCGTCCATATTTCTTTGTCCTTATTTTAAACTTGAAGTGGTAATATCTTAGAAAAAAATATTGTCCCTAATTTTTTTGTCCCAAATTATTGTCCCAAGATCTGAGCTGCCGTGAGATGCACCAAGTATTTTCTACGAAAAAGAAGTTGTTTCTGGCAAAAAAATATGTCATATGTCACTGCTCGTATAGTTGCTCGTACAAGATTTGTTAATAAACGTTTGCTTCGTTTCGTATCGAAATTAATTTTTTCGCTTGTCCTTATTTTGGTGTCCATGTCGATGGCAACCCTGACTATACACATCTAAAAATTATAATTTTGAGAAAATATGGTTTGTAAACGAGATTAAGCTGTTGGGTAAGGATTTCGCAAAACTTCTCAACTGCGAGATATTTCCGGAAACATTAATTACCTGCAAAAGTCTGCATGTCGTGACTGGATTTTATCGGCGCTAACTAGTAAACATTTGTCGCGAAATGGCAGCTAGCGCATTAGTCATGCTAAGTGCAGTGTCGGAGGGTAATTTCGGAAATTTCCAGCTTTTTCCTAAAAAAATTGTTGTTTGCAAAAATCTGACTATTTAAGCTACAAGCAGAACGTTGGTGCAATTCGCGCAAAGCGCATAATACGCCTCGATTTCGGTCCAACCAGTCAGATACATTGTTATTTAACCCCTTATGAAGTACATTTGTTATTTTTGTTTTTCAGCCAATCAATTTACAAGTACTGGTGGCACAGAGAGATATGACCTGTAGGAAGTATTTGAAGTTTGTGGGCGGTGATTGGTTAATCAAACGTTACGATTAAACTTGGCTTTCCTTCTCTGATATAATTACATTTCTGTATGTTTCGAATCAACTTTTCACACAAAATTGGGTTAGGGGTTATTATGTGCCTGTTTCCAATTCATATTTATTGAAAGTGCATAATTTTTGAATATTTCTGCACAATCGGTTTACTTTTTATTCCCGGCGGTGTTCTTTTGCAAAATCAAGTGGGCACAAAACCAAAGAACGTACCCCAATTTCGCAACTGTAGCAATTAAATTCAACAGCAGTGCAGTGGTATAAGTACGCACACGACCAAATTCGCGCTATAACGGCGGCAACAACAATTAGGAAAAAGGCAAATTGCACGCCACAAAACACATGAATCAGCATAAACCACAGGACCTCACAACCCAGTCATTTGCATAGGTGCGAACAAAACCTATTCTAGAAGATCTCGTCGGGTATTTGAATTCTGGAGCTATCAAAGCGGAAGCTAGAGTCACACGCTTGACCACGAGTTAATGTGCAAAATAGCCACAAACATTGAAAATGGAAAAGTGCAATTTCCTGAAATATTCTCAGTTTTTTTTCAAACAAATTTTTGTGTTGAGTTGTTTCCGCTTGGTTGAATATAGCGACACCATTGTACTTGAACAGTCTTAACACACACTAAGCGCACAAGTTACTTACAGTAAATGATTAGTTCAACCAGCTTTTGAATGGGTCAAACAAAACAATATACTTTGTGTCTCCATAACGTTACTTGAGAAGATTTTAAGCGAAGTAGAAATTTATGAAGGTTGCTTTCAGCTTATTCCGGGTTATAATAAAATGACATGCATCAATGGATGGCAGCAATTTCTAGTTCCACAAAGTTAAATTATTAAGTTAAATTAAGATTCTGTCTAAGCACCGTGCAAAGTTGCTGTTCTGCATGAATTTTCTGCAAACATTTAATTTTGGATCAAGATCCAAACAGCTCAGAAGTTTACCAATAATTTTAAAAACATGGTCACAATATTACCGCGATACCAGCGGTGTTTAAACAAGTAAAAACTCAAGGGGAGTGACATATTATTAAATCGAACAAATGCCTTGCATTAAATTAATTCGGAAAAAAGATGTTCAAATCTTGAAAAAGGGTTTTGATAAAAAACAGAGTTGTTGATAAAAAAAACACAATTATTTTTCTCTACATTTAACAACCCTTCGAGTACATGCTTATTTATTTTGACCATGTTCATCTTTCGTTTTTTTTTTTCAATATTAATTTTATTTATTTTTGTGCAATGATGCACTATCTTTTGTAAACTTTGAATGTAAGTTTTATTAAAATAAGTAAAACTAACGTGAATTACACGGTTGCTAACATATTTTCAAATGATTAGTTCTTTACCCATTTACCGATTATAACCAAATTATTTAGCTTTGTTTTGTGGAAAATAATATCTTCGTTAGATATGCAGACTGCATTATTTGCAACGAAGATTTCTTTGACTAAAGTCAGTGACACATCATTGCATGAAGTATTTATTGTTACATGAATGACAAGTTGCAAATTAAAAGCAGTTGCTCACATAAAACGACGTTAAATGATAGTAAATTACGTTATATCAATAAATGATGACAGCTATATGACATTTTTTAAACCGGTCGATCATCTCAGGAAACATTTTAACAGGTCAAGTATTCGTGGCGCAGTGAGATATGGCCGTGCCACTTGGTGGGAAGAATTCGAATTTTGTGGGCAGTGATTGGTTTGTAGAACATGTTGGTAACTGGGCTTTTCCGGTCGCTGTTGCCACTGAAGAGCTGAGAAAAAGTACAAAAAACTCAATTCAAAATACTGTCAAAAATACCGATTTCTATGACTTTAAAGACAGAACAATACAATTCTCTATGTTTTAGGATAAATTATAGTTAAAAGAATTAGATTTCACTTACTTTTGTGAATCGCGATTTGTCGTTCACAGTTTTCCATGTCAGATCAGCAGCCAAATACGAGACCTTGTATTCTGTCACCCACTGATCAAGACTGTCTCGTCCCTGGGTAATGACCCCAGTGATCGTGGTAGCTTTTCCTAAGGTTACTTCAATCCATTGATAAAGATTATCTGCGTATCAGAAGCAATATTGATTGCACAAAAGATATTTTCAAGCAAATAAATGATTGAAGAATGCCGAAAAAAAAACGTTAATTATAAAGATTCTTTAAAATAAGATGCTCTGCATGGTATTCCTATGCAGGGCAAACCATCATATGAAATTCAAAACGCCCAAGGCTTGATTTAAAAAAAACATTATTTTTGGGGGGCTCTACATGATTATTTTGGCCCAAATGTTTCACTTTTATATGTCCCTCAAGTAATTCACTGATTACTATATATAATAAAACATTTATCTAATAGTTTAATTATTTAAGTAAGTACGTGGTAAGTTTCACACAAATCACTTTCACGCAAATCCAAGCAGGTCCTTTTTTACCATTTTTAGTCTGTTACAACATTTCATTCATCTTAATTTTCTACAATTGGAAATACAAGGTCAACTATCATACGACTTTACTGACTTGCTGCCGCTGCCCACGATCCAACTGAAACACCGGGAATAAACGCTTGATCAAGTCTTGACCACTTTGTGCTATGTAGCTCGGTCCCTTCAGGATGCCAATAAGACGATGCTGTTATAGCACTGTCGGGAATGTAATGGGTCTTCAGTCCCAACTTGCACAAACAATCTATGAATGTTAAGTATATTCGTTGTTGAAATTTTTTTGGAATATTGTTATTTCTCATAACATTTTGTTTTACAGTCGTTTATAAATAAGTTATATTCAATACGTTACTATTAACAAAAATATCGTTGTCGTTTGTTATCGCATTTTTTGAAATTTCTGTTATTCACAACATAATGTGTGCTAGAAAATGCTGTACAGGCGTTTTCGTCCACCAGGTTGCATATTTAACAAAACCAATCCATCAAATTTCGGACATTAGTGCCGCTTCATCGTTTTGCAACGGACGCTACTCTTTTCGGATGGCCTTTGTTATAATATAATTATTTTTCATGGTATCACGCTGTTCTTGCGCCTTTCGCTTGTTGCTTGCATTCGTCATTCATTGCTCTGAAGAAGTCCTACCGTTCTGGTGGACGAAACGTCAGCGAAAATACAAGTTATGGATAGAAACAACTAGTATTTTTGATTAACATTAACACCAGTTGAACGACATTTTTGTTAAATAATGTGGGTTGCCAAAAAATGTTTTTCTTTAAACCCTATTTTACCTCTATTGGCCTGGATATTGATCTTGCTAAACTCGTTGTCTCCTGTAGAAACAAGGTACAATCATTTAAATCAAATATTTTAATCAATTCATTTTATTACCAACCCTTTTGGCCATCACACCGATCACAACACTGACTTCCACATCCACATCCACATCCGCCTGAAAAACGTACAGTATTTAAATAGGGAGTCAGAATCGATAGAAAAGCCAAAAGTCAAAGTCAAGTTTTTTTGTATTATTGTCACTTTATCATCACGTAAATAGCAAGCACTGCTAAAAAGCTATCAATATTAAGTCAAAGTGGATACCGTTTATAACTGTAACTTATTACTCAAAACACCGTTTCATTCTATGGTTCAAATTCAATAGAAACTGTACTTACTGCACAAGGCTGTTACTGCCAGCAAAACCAAAACTTGTTTAAACATTTTTAGGAATTACTTGATAGTTTCAAATTCAATGTGGGTTACAAAATATTCTGAAACGTAAACAATGAAAAAAATGAACAAACAACGAGATATTAAATCAAAATCACAAATCAAACAATATGGCTACCAATAAATTGCACCTCTACACCACAAAAAAACATATTTTTGCTTCCATGTAGCAAAAGGTATGATCAGACAGATTCTTTAGCAAGTATTTATACCCGGGATTGGAATCTTACTGTCTGAATAGGTGCCCAAAAATGGAAAAGAGAGGTAGTGGATGGTTTAATGAATTATGCAAATTCTTTACGCAGATAATTATGTGGCCATAATCACTTGTTGAAAGGGTTCTTCCTTTCATTCAATTTCGATTTCTTGTCACCTATCGTGCATAAATTCTACAACTCCAGTTTTCAAACCGTAGAAAATAAAATAAATAATAAATAACCGATTGACATTTGAGGCGAACACTTCGAAGCATTGTAGCACACTTTAAGGTAGTATTGAGAACGTACGGTTTGTGAATTATCAGTACATTGCAGCTGGAAAAGAATTTCGTAAAATTTCTCATTTTTCGCAATAATTACCATACCAGTCAAATTTGCATATCGTGAGTAGAATATTAACAACTGGGTAATTTGTCAAGAATTTTGGAAACTTTGTCGCAAAATTGACGTCACACCAAGGGCGTTAAGCAGGTATACATTAATAGGAAATGGCAGTTTGCACATTAATTATGTAAATCTTGTCGAGTAATTTTGGAAATTTTTAACATTTCGCAGAAAAAAAGATTCTTTGCCAGAAGCCGACTATATTTGAGCTGCTATCCGACCGTAGGTTGTTGCAAGCAAACAAAACGCAAACGGGAGACAAGATTTTAGAAACAATAAAACGTTTGAATAAAACAAAGAAACATGCTGCTGTAAAATCACACATATTATTACCACAATTTGTGTTTGCATTTTATCAACAGATCCTGATTTGTTTTATGCATGTATCCTTGCTTGAAGAACGATCATCCTGGTGGATGGACTTTAACTTGCTCTCAGTTACGGCTCGCCAACATAAACATGGTCATTCTTTGTTCGCATGAAGTGTTTGTTGTTGCATGAACGGTGTTTTACAGATTGCTACTTTCTCAATTTCAAATACTGAAGAAAAAAAACGTTTTGGCTTATGATATAAGAACGCGCACCACCAAAACGCGCTCTTAAGGCAGCAACAAAAGTTAAGAAAAAGGCAAATTGCAAGCCACAATACACATGAATCAGCATAAACCAGAAGACACCACAAGCCAGTCATTTGCAACAACATGTCATAGATGCGAGCACAACTATACACTCTATCGATTGAGGTAGCCGGGTGCACCAAAAAGGTTAGATGAAAAAGACATACCAAGAAAGTACACTGTACATTGCGTTAGTCAATGGCATGATTCTCGATTAGGTCCTACCGGTTCAAATCCAGTGCGAGCTTGACTACTGACTAATTCTGCGCCTAATGATTTTGTAATCAGACAAGTCTTCTATATTTGCCACGATTTGTGTTATTGGCATTTAAATATAGACACATAAGAGACAAGTTTGTTTTTCACACAAAGACCCCTTGATTCGATTAATTGACCAATTGTGATATTGAGTGTATAGCCCTAATGCAGGGGTCGCCAAACTTTATACATTTAAGAGCCATTCGGACCAATTTTACATCAAAAAAACTTGGGAGCCACAAAGCCGTTTTGAATTGGACTGGCACTGACACAAGCGTTTGTACTCTCACGAAACTCGACTTTTTGAAATATTAGATAACTGTTTGTTAACCTGCGCGCCGCCAGTTTGCCTCTTTCAAATTTTACGTTTTATGGTATAGAGGCGGTTAATTGTAGCTACTATACTAGAAGCGGGTTCGCTCATGCTATTGTGCCGCAATTTTCCTTGTCGATCTTTGTGTTCGTCTTATTCGCCACAGAAAGTGCTATCAAAACATTTGGTAATATCAAAAACTGAGTCTCACCAGAGGGATCAAAGAGGCGCATGCGAAAAAAAAGTTTCTGGAAGTTGAAAAGAACGCTGCAAACTTGTGCTTAGGTGTTGTTAACCAAAACAGCACATATAATTTGAATGTGGTTTGTTTCGAAAGACATATGAACCAGCGTTACCACAGTCATATACCGAACCGTCAACGAGTGCATATGTAAACAATTTAACTAAAATCAAAACTGCCAACTGCATAAAGCGACAGCCTCCACGTTGTACTGTTTTAAAGTTGTCACAAAACAATAATATTTACTCTAAAAGTTATCGCACAAATCTCAAGCTACCCTAAGTCTGCACAACATCACTGTCGATTACAAAACCAAGCAACATTTTTAGAAACTACACTTTTCAATTTAACCCTGCCACAAGCTGAACTAATGTTGAGGGAATATATCGTGTGGGAGATGTTTCAGTAAACGTTGTTAATAATCCGTGCAAGGCATTGTATACAAAGTATAAACTCCGTTTTTAACTATATGTTTTATTTGTTTGTAGTATTCATACGCCTGATTTTAGTCAAAGCGTAAAGTTGCATCTATTTGTTTTGTCTTACTTTCTATATGCTGTAATCTATGAAATTATCGTTGGTTTATTACGAGTAGGAAACTGACTTTTTAGCTTGTTAAAAGCTTGATCTGTATGATCTGTAATCTTTCAAAAAAACTGAATTGAGATAAATATATTTCGCCAATGCGGCATCTTCAGTGAGTTCTATTTAAATAAGATACAGAAGATGCTGCATAGGCGGAATATATTTATCTCAATTCAAAAGGATGGATGACTTAATGATTTATTAAATTTGAATCAATCATTTTGTGGTTTACTACAGTTTTCATCCACCAAGAAATCAACTGGGTGATGTCGGTTTAAAGTGTAAATGTCCTGTATTGTTATAATTCAACATTTAATAACGAATATTGCATCCGAAGATCGTTATGTGGCGTAATCACTGATGAAAGCTGGACAATGGTTCGTTCTTACAAACAATTGGGCTATGTTATTAAATGGCTCAGGCTTTATTATTACGAGTAACATACACAAATTTTAAGGCTTCTACAAATTATAACTTTTAGATATATTTCTGAAAAACCAGCGACAAACTATTGCATGAAGCGTTTATTGTTGAATGAACGATACATAGAAAATAAACTGCAGTTTGCCTTTTAAAACGACATAAAATGATCGTCAATGACATGAAAATCAATCACAGATGAAAACTCAATGTCATTTTGTTCACTTGTCAATCCAACTCAGAAAACATTTTAACAGGTCAAGTATTCGTGGCGCAGTGAGATATGGCCGTTCCACTTGGTGGGAAGAATTCGGAGTTTGTGAGCAGTGATAGGAAGATAAAACATGTTGGTAACCGGGCTGTTTCGATCGCTGTTACCGCTGAACAGCTGTGAATAAAATACAATCAACTTAATAAGATTTAGGGTAAAAAAACACCCTCTGACAAAAAATACCTAAAAAGAAGATAAGATTACGGAGTTTCTGTTAACAATAACTTAAAGTTGCATATTTTTGAGCTAATTTTTAATTTGGAAGTTGAAAAGGCTTGAATATGTCTTTTTTGTGCAACAAAAACCGGCAAAATACTTAGTTACAAGAAAATCAACGTAGTTTTTTCTTACTATTGCTGTTCCCGAATTTGCGTTCACAGTTTTCCATGTCAGATCGGCAGCCAAATACGACTCCTTGTATTCTGTCACCCACTGGTCATAGCTATTTCGTCCCTGAGTAACGACGCCAGTGATTGTAGTAGCTCCATCTAGGGCTACTTGAATCCATTGATTAGCATTATCTGCAAATAGGAAGACTTTCAAAAACGATATTCCCTACACAAAATGTATTTTTGTTCAAATCAATTAAGCTTAAATGCAAATGCTCTAAGTACTATTAATTGCAGAATATTCTTTAAAATTTGACTTCGTGCTAAAAAGTTTTATTAAATAACTGGTTAGTGCTCACCAAAAACCTGATTGACAATTGGCGTTTTTTTTTATAAACGCGTTGAAATAGAAAAAGGCGGACCATTCGGCTCAGAGTTGCAAGCGGGCCCGAAATCTGAGCCCGAACCCGGCCCGAACCCGAAAGTATAAGCCCGAAGCCCGGCCCGAACCCGAAACGTTTTTGAGAAGCCCGTTTAGGCCCGAAATTTTGATTGACAGGCCTATCCAAGAAAGCCTTGCAACAAAGTATGAGGAAGAAAAACAGAGAAAAGATAGTCAAGACATTTGTAACATATCCTTAATTCTGTGCATTGCGAAAGAAAGGGGTTACGCCACGAAGGAAAAATGACTTAATGTCTCTTGGCGAATGTTTCTGGTGAACTGACACGCGTGGCCCAGAGGGCCCCGGTTGAGAATCACTGACGTAGTTCATTGAACAGGGGCTAAGTCTGGGCTTAGCGAACTAAACAACGTCAACTAATGGCTTAACAAATTTAACATGGGCTAAGTAAGGGCTATATGGACAGATTGGGGGCGGGCTAAGCTGGCTGTGCGAGCGAAGCGGGAGTACAGTTTAGGCGTAACCGGGAAGAAGAAGGCTCAATAAAGCCATGTGCAGCAATGGTTTCTAAAGGACTAGGCCACTTACTAATAGTGCACAAATAAAAGCAATTTTACTTGAATTAAATATATGTGTCGGTTTACCTACTTTACTTTGGCATTATAAAGAAAACTATTGTTCGATGTAACAGACAATTTGATTTTTTTTTGAGAAGTTAACACAAGGGGTAGTTGAAGTATTGGACCTTTATTTTAAACCAAACAATAATAGGAATTGGGATGTTTATTGCTTGACAATGAAGCCTATTATCAAGCTTTAATGAAAAAACAACACAACATTTTACATGTCCTGCAATGCAGCTAAGACAAACAACTCCAGCGTTTTGGTCTTTGGCACGGTGTGCAGAGAGTAGGCTACAGACAGAATGTAAATGTGGACAAGTGCAAAAAAAATCATCTTAACTTTAAATCCACAACATACTTTTTATTATAATTTTTACTAACTATAGAGAGTACTGAATTGTTTAGAGGCCAAGGTTTACAACCAATAGCCGGTGTAATGTGCAGTTTTATCACGTTTCCACCATTTTGAAAAAATTTGACACACCCTGTAATTGAACCTAAAAATTTTTTGCACTGAAAAATAAATGTTTGCACCAAAACAATGTTTGCACTGAAAAATAAATGTTTGCACCAAAACAATGTTTGCACTGAAAAATAAATGTTTGCATCGAAAAATAAATGTTTGAACTGAAAAATAAATGTTTGCACTGAAAAAAATCAATGTCAGCCAAAAAGTTGTTGAATTGCACTTGTGGGCCACCGTACGTATTTTTACAAATGCATTTAAATAAAAAAGCAGGCTCATTCTGACCATACGCGTGTGCAAAAATTTTCTGGATTTTAGTTGAGAATATAGTCAGTTAAAAGTCATAACAAAACTTTTGGACGATTTTACTGACTTGTCGCAGCTGACCACGATCCAACCGTAACATCAGGAATAAAAGCTTGATAAAGTCTTGACCACTTTGGAGCATGTCGATGGTCAATATCTGGTCTCCAGTAAGACGATGCTGTAATAGCACTGTCGGGAATGTAATGGGTCTTAAGTCCCAACTTGCACAAACCATCTAAACAGTGTAAAGCAAAAAGTAGTAATATTTTTGAAAAATTTTAGTTTACTTTTGACAAATCAATGTTAGGCTTTAACAGGCATACAGCGGTCACTATTCAATAGTTTGCAATTTGCATGTTACATTTTCGTTTGTTTCGCATTAGTTTTTTTCTTTAATTTGCATAATCTGTCTGTTGTAAGAACTTCCATTATTCTCAACTTCACATGTTACCTTTATTGGCATGTATATTGATCTTGCTGAAATCGTTGCCTTCTGCAAAAATACAGAAAAAAAAACTAAACAGTTGTCTCGACAATCGTAACCCTACTGTCGCCCACCTTTTTTGCCATCACCACATGGACCTCCGCCTCCACAGCCACACCCACACCCACAGCCACACCCACATCCGTCTGAAACAGCGTGAAAATTATAAAAAGGTAGCTTACGGACGATTACTTAATGAGTGCCTGTTTTTTTTCAATAAAACATAATTAAGCTTAGTATAACCAGGTTTTTTTTAAAGGTTTTGTTTGGGTGACCGCTAAGTAGGTTTGAGAGACCGCAAGTGTTCATTTAAATACCAAAAAATAGTCATATTTGCAAAAAATAGCCATAAATCTAAATTTTGGGAAACTGCTGGAGAAATTTGACACCCAAAACACCTTAAAAAAAACAGTGAGTATAACTACTTACTGCACAAGGCTGCGACGGCGAGCAGAAGAACAATTTCTTTTAACATCTTTAAACAGTCTGGTTTGATTTTGACCAAGTAAATCCTGACAAAATGTGGCTTATATCCCACGCTGGGAATGTTTTGTCTAAGTACAAATTAGAACAACACAATCCATAACCCCATGAATAAGTAAAACTGCTTTTAGGCGCTTTAAAATTTATAAATACATTTGGATTTGATTTAAAAGCAAATATATTTTAAACCAAAACAGTAACCCTTTGACAATTAAAGATAAAAATATGTACAGGAAAATACTTTTACAACAAAGATATTCAGACGACAAAATCAAACCTTTCTTGTTGGTAACTTCGTGTGAAACGAATGGCTATCGAGACTTCTGTACCATTTATTAATCCGGTGGAAAATGTCACATTAATTAGTTAAAGCTGCACGCCGAAAGTTGATTTGAGTTTATCGTTTGACAAACGACCTTAATGTTTGCATGTCGCATGTGCTGGAATGTACATCAATCAGTTGACAGGGTTAAAAAACGGTTAAAGCGGTATCGTTTATAATAAAACCTAGTTTATTAAATACAAAATATTAATTGGCAAACTTACGTATATTTCGAAAAATGGAAAAGGGAAAAAGGGTTAAATTCTGAACATTTGCACAAACATAAGCGTTTTCAAGATAAAGGCTTATTTAAACCCAACAAGTCAAAAGGGTTGTTAACAATACATTTACGTTGAAATCCTGTCAAGAAAAAATGTTGTTGATTTCAATATGATAGCCGACAAAAGGGATTTCGAGTAACTGTGAATTTGCGTCTTAATTCCTAAGTTAGAAATTACATCTCGACTATGGCAGAAACAAACCTCGCAATGTTTCCAAGATTGCAATTTACTAATTACTTGTTTCAAGTGTACGTTCATCACAAAGCAATTAGGCAGATCGAGGAAATTTTGTTATTTTTGTCACTTTCTATTAAGGCGGCACTCCAGTGTTTTTCTTGCAGCCAACGAGGAGTTGGCATTGTGCTGCAAAAAACGTGCCATCGCAAAATAAAGTCGAGAAAAAATAGGAAATGGATTTCGGTACTTAGCGGTTTTCCGCTTCGTCGTTTTTATCGCAAGAAATTGAATGCTTTCTGGACATTGGTTCCTTCCTACAAACAGTTTTCTTTTTTCAACCAATTGTGTATTGGGACATGATGCTAAAAAAGCAGAAGATATGTTTGGGATTTCGAGCCAAAACAATTTGGTGTATCTCATTTAGCCCGCTTGGAATTTCAACCCGACTACTGCATTAGAATTCAAAACTGCCGTACACTAGTACAAAACTGTTAGCGTTATACAAGTCTGCTTGACGCAAGCGGGATTAGGTACACTAAACTATATGGTCGAGACAGCACTTCCATTGCGCATGTTTGTTTTGCAAGACACCGATCTTTACAATTAATGGGTTGTAAATTACAGTACGCCAGGTCCATTGAAGGCACCCGCATCGAATCAACCAAACATTTACCACCAAAAAAGGCAAGACACAGGCTAGAAAAATATAGCCTGCGGTGGGATTGGAACTTACGATAGAAGTCCTTCCGGGACTTGCGCTCTAGCTACGCAGCTTCAGTATTCTCCACATATCAGTAAATGCTTGATGACCGGCTGATTCGGTATGGCGTCTTCAATTAGCTTGTCATAATGTGATTTATATACGAGTGTACTGTAATCGCTGGTCTGCACAGGCGCTTCAGAGCTGATCCCATGCAGTTATGAATTGATTTTCATCCTAATTAATGGGTTGCATGCATGTTTTCAGGCGAAAATCATGGAAAAGTGTATAGAAACAACAAAGGATTTTGATAAATTTCAGAGGGTTGATAAGACAATCACTTATATTGTTCATTATATTTCGTGTCACAATCGTGCAGATACACATTCATTTTATATCTGCTTGCGTACTAATAAAAGATCGCTCTAGTTAATATGCTTTCACTCGATATCACATACAACAACTTTGAGCATGTTTAAACCATGACGTGTTTATTGTTGAATAATCAATACGTCGCAAATGAACTGCAGTTTGCCTTTATAAAACGACATGTAATGATCGTGAAAGTCATGGAAATCAATCACAGATGAAAACCAAATTCAAATTTTTTCACTTGTCAATCCAATTTAGAAAACTTTTTAACATGTCAAGTATTCGTGGCGCAGTGCGATATGGCCAAACCACTTAGTGGGAAGAATTCGGATTTTGTAGGCTATGATTGGTCGATAGAACATGTTCGTAACCGGGCTGCTTCGATCGGTGTTGGCACTGAACAGCTGTGAAAAAAATGCAATAAACCCAATAAGATTCTTTATCAAAAAGTCCCTCTGATGAAAAATACAGGAAAAGAAGATAAGATTACGAAGTTTCTGCCAACAAATACGTAAAGTTGCATAGTTTAGGCTAGTTTTTAATTCAAATGCAATTGAAAAGGCTGAAAAATGTATTTTTCGCATTTAAGCGTAACAAAAATGGCAAAATACTTAGTTACAAGAATATCGACATAGCTTTCCTTACTTTTATTGTTCCTGATCTGCCTGTTACAGTTTTCCATGTCAGATCGGTAGCCAAATACGAAACCTTGAATTCTGTCACCCACTGGTCATAATTATCCCGTCCCTGAGTAACGACGCCAGTGATTGTAGTAGCTTCTCTTAGAAATACTTCAATCCATTGATCAGCATTATCTGCATATAGGAAGATATAGAAAAACTGACATTAATTGCACAAAATATATTGTTAGGCAGAAAAAGGCAGATGCTCTAAAAACCATTAGTTGCGGAATATTTTTGTCTTAATTCGACTTACCAAAAGAGTTGTACAAAATGACTGTTGGTTTTGCAGTATTAATTTACGACAAATATTAAACAATGAGCCAATTTACCTATGTGGTGTTTTACTTTTTATGTACTCTTATGGTTTATGCTCAGGTTCATTGTGACCATCCGTATGTACGAATTTGTTTGGATTTCGGACATATGGTCAGTAAAATGTCTCAACAGAACTTTCGGTCACTTTTACTGACTTTGTTCAGCTGACCACGATCCACCCGAAACACCGAGAATATAAGCTTGATAAAGTCTTGACCACTTAGGACTAAACAAATCGTTCATCATTGAATCAAAATAAGACGATGCTGTTATAGCAGCGTCGCGAATGTAATGGTTTTGGAGTCCCAGCTTGCACAAAGAATCTAAAAATAATTAAAAAATGATTGTAAAATTTGTTTGTAAAGGCACAACGTTTTTAAATGTTTTAGTTTACTATTTACTAATGAATGATACAGCTAAACAGGCATTAAGCGGTAAGTATCAACTACTTTACGATCTACAATACACCGTTTTCGTTTGTTTCTCATTATTTTATTTTTTCAAATTTTACATATTCTGTTTGTTGCAGAGTCCTATTATTCTAGGCTCAACACGTTACCTCTATTGGCTTTGATATTGATCTTGCTGAAATCAATGCCTTCTGCAAAAACATTACCGCCATCACCACTGCTGCATTGATTTACGCATCCACACCCACACCCGTCTAAAACAGTGTGAAGTAGTATAAAGGTAGGGAAACAAAAAATTAAAAGAATAGAAACGGCAAATAAGAGAAACGAATAATTAAGTGATAATTTGTACTCCGACTTACTGCACAAGGCTGTAACCGCAAGGAGAAGAATAATTTCTTTTAACTTCTTTGAAGGGTCAGAATTAAATTTCAACAAGTTGTAAAAAATCCTGTAAAATAGTGCACACATATCACATTTGCAAAGTACCCCTATTTTGTACCCCTACAAAGTGCTGAATAAGATGTAAATCGTTTATTTTTTTCATTTAAAACAAAAAACCAAATGACAATAGAAAAAAAAGTACAACTTTTACCAAACAAATCACAGACATTCACACGATAAAAACTGTAACGTAGCTTTTTGGTCTAAATTTGCTATTTAAGCTATCATAGAACGCCACTTTAGAGTGTAATCTTACGTTAATGTACATTATTTTTCAAGCTTATGCTTATTATAGCCTGAGTTCACTATAGTTTACTTATGGCTTTTGTGTAAGAATTATGTATTTTAGCTAAGATTAAATTAGATTAGAAAGAGAAAACCTGTCTATAAACAAAACCTTGTTCCACTCCACCAAGTGATTTTATTAAAAGTAACACACAAACATTTATGATACAGAAGACGTAATGCTAAAACATTAAACTGCCAAATGGCAATAGTCTGTCACTACGCTCAAAGCAACTGCATTCAAGAATCGGACTTTACAACTGCCCGGTAAACAACACTGTCCAATATAACATAAAACAAAGACATATATACAATGTGGTGGGCGTAAAAAATGCAAGAAGTTGGCGTGCCTTTAGGGCGATACAACAGGCGAATATTTGCGATTAGATAATTAATTATTGTGGCGTTTTTTTAATTGCAAAAGGAACAATTTTACAATGATGTTGAACTATACCTAACATAGTATAAACGGTATGAATCTGTTTAAAAAATTCAAAGCAAATAGGCGATTCCTGCAGGCACAGTGGGTTTTATTACTAGTCACGTAAAATGCAGTAATTCTAACATGCTAATACAATTGTTAAAAATACACCACATATAAATCATTAACTACATATCAAAAAAGGACGTTTAACCTTACTTGTCAAAGTAGAATTGAAACATCCAGGATAAACGCCTGGTCAAGTCTTTCCCACTTAGGATTATGTCGATCGTCGACGTTTGGTCGCCAATTAGACGATGAAGTTATAGCACTGTCGGGAATGTAATGGGTCTTGAGTCCCAACTTGCATAAAGAAACTCTAATTATTTTACGAAAAAATGGTTAAAATTCGCCATATACACCTATGTTATAAAACAATTTTACATATAATACATTTTATGCGATTTGTACTAAAGGAAATTACCTCTGTTTGTTTCGACATTTATTTTGCCCAATCCTTTCATCGCCTTTGAAAAGAAAAAAGTGACTGTAGGAACGCTTTGTTTCTCGTCCGTTTATTGCAAGACACATCATAGAATGAAGCGTGCACACGATCCAACATCGCAAGTACCGTCGCTAGTCGCGTGTAGAGTGTAGTTTAAAGATACGCTACAAGACAATATAAAAAACAAGTAGTTGATGTTATTTTAACACAGTTGTATCACCAAACCATATCAAACACTGACCTTTTTTTAGCCAACGCGTCCACTACTCAGGCAATGGCATTAACATCAAAACAATGACAATCTGAAACAACGTAGAATATTTAAATAGGTGGTATAATTACTTTACAAAAAAAATACATTGCATTATACAATAAATCGACTTACCAACGAACAAGACCGAGACGGCTAACAAAATAAAAACTTTTTTTCTTATTTTGAAGTGTGTAAGGATTGAGTTGGCCGCGTGTTGTAATTTTTGGTTTTAAGAAAGTCTTTGCAACTCAAGCATTGACATCTTGAATAGTGCATGGAACTTATTTTAATAAAGATAAAAAATTAACATCAGTTTTAGATTAAAGCGTAAGTTTATGCAAAACAAATAATCTGTTCTTTGTTTACTTTTTTATTCTATATACACAAATGTGAAAAACCATGACCAGCAAAAACAGTGATAGGTGCTGGTGAATCAAATATTCACCTCACAGCACAAGTAAGATAACCTGTGAGACAACCATAATAATAATAAAAACGTGTGCAAAAGCAATTTTGCAACATTTTGACTAGTAATAGAGATAGTTGACAAATGTACAATAGTGGTGAGACATTCAGTTTATTGAATGTGCACAACATGACAACACATGCTTTTGGATGATTGCTTGAAGGTGTCCACCAAAACAACTCATCACCGCGAACTGAGGAATAATAATGATACACTGGGGACATCTGAAAAAGCAATAATTAAACAGTGATACGTGAGTAGCTAAACTAAAAAAGTCCAGGTGCCGTCCGGCTGCTATTGTTCCAGGAGTGTATTTTTTACTTGTTTTGTAAACATTTTTTAAGTGGGAACAACATTAAATTTAAGGTCTGTCTAGCATTTAGGACCTGTATACTTTATGGATTGTTGTATAATACTGCTGCTGTAAAATGGAATAGTACAACCACTTTCGGTTTGTCGAATACCTACACTATTGGTTACCAGTTTTCGGTTAAAGATATAGTCAAATGCTTGAGGTAATTTACCATTTGGGTGATTGTATAAATACGGTGCACACTCAAGTATAAACTGTTGCTCGTTTGTTAATATTTTACGATGTTTCAGCATTTCTTCCAGGTTATGAGATTTAAGTTAAATTTTATTTGCATTTTAACTATATCCAATTGTCATTGATAAACAGTTTAATAAAAACTGCAAGGACACCGAAAAAAACTATTGGTTATAGAGCCATAGGTCATGCACAAAAACTTGTTGCAGATACTTTGAATCTTACGCTTGAGGTTTTTATTGCCATGATACCAGCATGTTATTCCATAAATTATTGGACTTTACACAAGTGATTGATAAATGCAATGTAATGCTTGCTTAAAGGCCTTATTTCTATAGTTAAGTAATACATTCTTTTTCATTTTTTGCAAAATGTTTGTCGTTTGTTCTTTACATGACAAGCTGTCATGAATAGTTAGCCCAAGGAATTGCACAGGCTGTTGCTATGTGCTGGCCATTTATTTCCAACTTTAGTGTTGGCTCTGTTTTGGAGTTTGCAGGTCGAAAGTGCATTTTTTTGGTTATAAGACATTCATTTACTTTTACAAATTGCAAATTTACAGTGTTGAATAATGACTCTGTATCTCTATTTGCAAAAAGGAGGGTTGTGTCATCAGCAAACATGATTGCCTGTCCTGATGTTATACTGTTTGACAGATTATTAATGTGTAGTAGAAATAGTAACGGGCCACGATTACTTCCCTGGGGAACCCCACAACTTATTGGAAGGTTATTAGATGTTTCGTTGCAAAGTTGGACCCTTTGTTTTCGCTTAAAGAATTAACTCTTAAAGAAGTCTAAGGCAAAAAATGTTGTTAAAACGTTTTTCCCTTGTATTTTAGATAGGTTTGATAATTATCAGTAATAGACTTATAGGCCTTCAGTCACCAGCTGAGTTCATATCTCCATTTTTATGAACGGGTAGCCTACTACTTTTGGTGTTTCAAACTCCATTTTCCAAGCAACGGTTAAACATATGGCTCAGGAAATTAAATATACCCAGTGGTTGACATCTAATGACATTTGAAGGTAAACCATTTATCCCGCAGCTTAATTTTCTTTGTGTTTTATCAATAATTATCTTAATTTTACCAGGGCAAGTTGGAAAGAGAAAAAAGAGGATATGGACGTGGGTCCTACATACAGGCGACAAGAAGTTTTGGGCTTATTCAACTGTTCAATTGAAACCGCACTTTTGTATCGCAACACGACATAAACAAAATTTAATTAAACGTGAAGAAAATAGTTGCCAAACCACAATCTATGTCTAAATAATATTATTTCATATCACACAAACACAACACAATAAACCAACTTTGTTACATATTTTTTGTTACAATTATGGCCAAAACAGCTTCTTCTCTTATCAAATTTATTAAAATAATTGATTCAAATTTATAAGATAGTGAAGATGCCACATAGGCGAAATGTATTTATCTTAATTCATAAGGATGAATGAATTAATGATTTAATATTATTTAATCAATCAGCATAAGGATGATATGGCGCTATCATTAACGAAATTTGGACAGTGGTTCCTTCTTACAAACAATTAGGCTATGTTATTAAATGGCCTAGGCTATATTATTACGAGTGACACACTATTGCATGAAGCTTTTATTGTGGAATGAACGATATGTCGCAAATAAACTGCAGTTTGTGTTTATAAAACGACCTAAAATGATCGTAAATGACATGAAAATCAATCACAGATGAAAACTAAATGCCATTTGTTGTCACTTTCAATCCAATTGAGAAAACTTTTTAACAAGTAAAGTACTCGTGGCGCAGTGAGATATGGCCGTGCCACTTGTTGGGAAGAATTCGGAGTTTGTGGGCAGTGATTGGTAGAGAGAACATGTTGGTAACCGGGCTGTTTCGATCCTTGTTGCCACTAAACGGCTGTGGAAAAAACTCCATAAGATTCATTGTCAAAAAGCCCCTAACTTAAAAAATACAGTTTCTGATGACAAAAATATAAAGTTGCATATTTTTTGGGCTAATTTTTATTAAATGAAGTTGAAAAGGCTGGAATATATGCCTGTTTTCACATTCAAGCGTAACAAAAAACGGCAAAATACTTAGTTACAAGAAAATCAACGTAGTATTTTCTTACTATTGCTGTTCCTGAATTGTCTTTCACAGTTTTCCATATCAGATCCGCAGCCAAATACGAGACCTTGTATTCTGTCACCCACTGATCATATCTATTTCGTCCCTGAGTAACGACACCAGTAATTGTAAGTTAGTAGCTTCATCTAGGGCTACTTGAATCCATTGATTAGCATTATCTGCATATAGGAAGACTTAAAACGATATTAACTGCCCAAAATATATGTTTGGTCAAATCTAATAGGCTTAAAGGCTTTAAATACTATTAATTGCAGAATATTCTTTAAAATTTGACTTTGCGTCAAAAAGTCGTATTAAATAACTGTTGGTTTTGCAGCTTTAATATAATACAAATTAAGCCAATTCACTTGTTACTATGTTTGTAAAAAACAGTTCACCTGGTACTCGCAAATTATTTAAGCCTGTGGTTAGTATTCATCAAACATCCGATTTCAGCTGACAATTGTTTTGTTATATAAACGCGTTGAAATAGAAAAAGCAGGCTAGCTCTGACCACACGTAGTTAGGAAACTTTTTTGATTAGGGTTCAACATATAGTCAGTGAAAAGTCACTATCAAACTATCATATGAATTTATTAACTTGCTCCAGCTGCCCACGCTCCAACTGAAACATCAGGAACCATAGCTTCATCATCAAGTCTTTCCCACTTGGGAGCATGGTACCCATTTTAAATTGGTCCATTATAAGACGATACCGTAATAGCACCGTCGGGAATGTAATGGCGCCTAAGTCCCAACTTACACAAACAATCTAGAACGTGTAAAGTAAGATATATTTGTAAAATCTTTTTTGTAAAATTACGGAGGTTTTTTGCAAAATTTTAGTTTACTATTTATTATTGAATGTTAGACCTAAACAACGTCAAGCGGTCACTATTAGATACTTTACGATTCACAAGATACCGTTTTTGTTTGTTTCGCATTATTTTTTATCTAAATTTTACACATTCTGTTTGTTGTAGACACATATTATTCTCGACTTCATGTTACCTTTATTGGCCTGGATATTGATTTGGCTGAAATCGTTGCCTCCTGCAAAAAAACACTCGCCAAACGTGTCTCGCCAAACGTTGCCCTATTATTGCCCACCTTTTTTGCCATCTCCACTTTTACATTAACCTCCGCCTCCGCAGCCGCATCCACACCCACATCCACCTGAAGCAGTGTGAAAAATATAAAATTGTAGCTTACGAACGATCACTTAAGTGAGTGCCTGTTATTTTCAAAAAAAGTAATTAGTACAACTACTTACTGCACAAGGCTGCGAGGGCGAGAAGAAGAGCAATTTCTTTTAACATGTTTAAAGAGGCTGGTTTGAATTTCACCAAGTACAATCCTGGAAAAAAATGGAACTCATATATTACGTTTGAAAAAGTTTGTAAAAAAAACAAATTAAAACAAAACAATCCATAACCTACAAAGCTGTAAAAGTTCTGTAAGGCGTTTCAAAATTTAGAAATACTTTGAGATTTGAGATTTATAGCAAATATTTTAAAACCGAAACAGTAACTTTTTGACAGTTTAAGATAAAAAAAATGTATACAAGTAATTACATTCACAACAAAGATATTCAGATGACAAAATCAAAACATACCTTGTTGGTAACTTCGTGTGAAACGAATGGCTATCGGGTCTTCTGTACCATGTATTAATACCCGGTCGTAAAGGTTATCTTGATCAGTGAACTTCGCTGTACCGCGAAAGTAATTTGAGTTTATCGTTTGACAAATGACAGGTTTAGAACAGGGTTAAACCGGTTTCGTTTATGATAAAACTTAGCTTATCGGACACAAAATAACAAATGACACGCTTGCGTATATTCCGAAAAATAAAAATTGGGAAAAGAGGTAAAATTATTTTTTTTAAACATTTTTCACAAAAACAGTTGTTACCGATATGAACTTAACAAGTCAAGTAATTGTTAACAATACATTTACGTTTAAATTCTGTGGTTGTTGTTTAAAATACGATAGCTGCAAAAGGGATTTCGAGTAACTTTGAAGTTGCGCCTTAATTCCACAAAAAAACGTCTCGACTGTCAAAGCTCAACCTTGCAATGTCGCCAAAATATTGCTATTTTTACTTGTTTCGAGTGAACGTTTATTACAAAGCAATTAGGCAGTTCGAGGAGATTTTGTGATATTTTTGTTACTCCAGCACTTTGTTGCCAGCGCGTGCCACGATTTTTTTTCTTGCAGCAAACGAGGAGTTGACTTTGTGCTGCAAAAAACGTGTCATTGCGAAATAAAGTCGGGAAAAAATATGAAATGTATTTCGGTCCGTCTAACTTACCGGTTTTCCGTTTTAATCGTTATCATCGCAAGAAATTCAATTCCATCTGGACAGTGGTTACTACTTACAAACAGTTTTTTTTTCAACCAATTGTGTATTGGGACGCGTTGCTAAAAAAGCAGAAAACATGCTTGGGATTTCGAGCCAAACCAATTTGATGTATGCCATTTACCCCGCTGAAAATTGCAACCAGACTACTGTATTAGAATTCAGAATTGCCTTACAAATAAGTTAGCACAGTAGTGCGATAAAAGTTTGCGTGACACAAGCGAAATTATTTACACCCAACTATATGGTTGGGACAGCGTTCATTGCACATGTTTATTTTGCGGGCCGCGGCAATTAATGGCTTGTATTATTGATTTTCGTACCAGAGCTTATTCGTCTGGGTTTAGGAGGAACCAACTTGGATAAATAAGTTTATATTACACTCACCACTTTTCATTTAGTCAATAACATGTATGTTTTCAGTCAATTGGAAATAATGGACAAGTGTATAGAAACACCAAAGCTAAGAGTTGATAAAAAATCACTTATATTTTTTAATACATTTCCCGTCACCTTCGTACAGATACACAGTTATTTTGTATCTGCTTGCGTGGTAATATTAGATCGCCCTAGTTAATATGCTTTCAATCGAAATCAAATCCAGGAACTTAAAGCATCTTCAAACACTGTTCTTGTAACTTTGGACGTTGTTAATGAAATACTGATGTTGTTAATGAAATACTAGTGCAATACACTACTTGACAATGAAAAAACACCTTGACACATTATTGCATGAAGTATTTATTGTTGAATAAACAATAGGTCTATATAGCAAATAAGCTGCAGTTTTAGTCTATAAAACGACATAAAATGATCGTGAATTACACACAAATCAATCACAGGTGAAAACTAAATGCCATTTTGTTCACTTGTCAATCCAACTCAGAAAACATTTTAACAGGTCAAGTATTCGTGGCGCAGTGCGATATGGCCGTGCCACTTGGCGGGAAGAATTCGGAGTTTGTGGGCAGTGATTGGTAGATAGAACATGTTGGTAACCGGGCTGTTTCGATCGCTGTTGCACCTGAACAGCTGTGAATGTAATACAATAAACTCCATCAGATTTATTGCCGAAACTTTAAAATTAAGTTGACAAGGCTTGAATATGCCTTCTTCGCATTCAAGCGTAACAAAAAAACGACAAAATACTTAGTTACAAGAACGTAGTTTTTTTCTTACTACTGCTGTTCCTGAATTGTCGTTCACAGTTTTCCAGGTCAGATCAGCAGCCAAATACGAGACCTTGTATTCAGTCACCCAGTGATCAAGATCATTTCGTCCCTGAGTAACCACCCCAGCAATCGTGGTAGCTTTTTTCAATTTTATTTCAATCCATTGATTAGCGTTATCTGCATGTTAGAAGACTTTGAAAAACGACATTAATGGCAAAAAAACACAGTTTAGGCAAAAATTCAAATGAAAAGAAGATGCTGAAAAAAACATTTATTGAAAAATAATCATTAATAGTTTAATCATTTGTATTTATTTATTGACCAAATATGGTTTTCTTCTGATGAAGGTTAAAACTATTCTATGAAATATTATCGACCGAACAAAAAGTTGTTTTAAAACCCTTGGGTTTTGCAGCTTTAATTTGCTACCTTCAAAAAAACATTTGATATCAATCCAATTTACCCATGTGGTATCAATTAGTTGATTAAGCACCTGATCAGTGTTTACTTTTTGTACGAAAACTTTCTTACTGAAAATTAATGCTTTTTATAAACCCGTTCGCTCATACTGACCATACGTATTTACTATAATTTTTATGGATGTCAGTTACAAAAAGTTGGGTAAATATATTTTGTTTAAAGCCAAAACTTTTGATTGATTTAACTGACTTGCTCCAGCTGCCCACGCTCCAATCGAAACACCAGAAATAAAAGCTTGATAAAGTCTTGACCACTTGGGAGCATGCGTTTCATCGATACCTGTTCCCCAATAAGACGATGCTGTAATAGCCCCGTCGGGAATGTAAAGGGTCTGTAGTCCCAGCTTGCACAAAGGATCTAAAAAAGTGTAAAGCAGGCCTGCACAACATACGGCCCGCGGGTCGCATGCGGCCCGCGAAGGCTTTTAGTGCGGCCCGCAAGAAAATTTTAAAATACTTTACATTGAACCAAAAAAACGTTATGCCGCCATGCATTCGATTTTGTGTAATAATAACATTTTCCTCTATTGGACTTCTAAATGAGTAATCTTACTTCTATTCATTGTTTTATTAATTACAAAACAATCCCATCTTTGTTTCACACGCAAAGCTTGGTTATAGCGTTTAGTATCAATAGTAGAGCCTAGTCTAATCTTATGTGCGCGGGCAAGTGGGCTATTTTAGGATTGTCCAAAATGGCTGAAAACAAGAAAAGAAAGATTGAAAGTGAAGGCAGAGTGTTTAATCCGGAGTGGACAAGCAAATACTTATTCGCAGTGGTAAAGACAAAAATAATGTGTCTTGTCTGTCGAAATGTAATTTCCGTTCCGAAAGAGTATAACCTCAGACGCCATTTCGAAGGTAATCACCCGGACCTCACAAAATTAGATGCCAGTGAAAAGAGTCTTAAAGCAGAGAGTTTACGTAAGAAACTTTGCTCGGAACAAAACTTGTTCAAGCTTCCGGGGAATGAAAGTGTATCTGTTACCAAAGTGAGTTTTGAGATAGCCAGGAAATTGCTGCTGCAGGAAAAAGTTTCACAGAGGGCGAGTTTGTTAAAAAATGCATGTTGAGTGCTGTTTCATCGATTTGCCCCAAACATCTTGATAAATTTCGAAAAATTAGCCTATCTCGATCAACTGTACAAAGAAGAGTTGAAGATATTGCACAAAACTTTACCGACCAGCTGCATGAATAAATTAAAGGATTCGCATTCTATTCGTTGGCTGTGGATGAAAGCACAGATTGTACTGATACAGCACAGCTTTTGATGTTTATAAGAGGAATTGATGACAATTTCAACATATCTGAGGAGCTTGCTGGTATGCAGTCTATGAAAGGTCGGACAACTGGAAAAGAAATCTGCAACGAAATCGTTGATTGCATTACTACCAAATTATCCAGTGATTTCAAAAATTTGGTTGGAATGTACACTGACGGTACTCCTGCTATGTGTGGTTCTAAAAATGGAGCAATGGCTTGTCTGCAATCATTTATCGGCAGAAAAATAATTTGTCACCACTGCATCATACACCAACAGGTGTTATGTAGCAAGGTATTGCAATTTGACCATGTAATGTCTGTTGTTGTTTCCATTGTAAATTACATCCGAACCAGGAAACTGAAGCAACGACTATTTAAATCGTTTCTTGAAGAAGCTGGTGCAGAATATGGTGACGTGGTGTACCATACAGATGTGAGGTGGCTAAGCCGAGCAAAAGTGTTGAAAAGGTTCGTAGGCTTGAAAGAGGAAATAACAAGTTTTCTTAAAACAGATGCGCAAACGCGATTTTCCGAGCTCAATGATTCGTCTTGGAACGAAGATTTGTGTTTTCTTTGCGACATTACTTCACATTTGAATGAGCTCAACATTAGGCTTCAAGGAAAAGGAGCACTTGTTTTCGAATTTCTTGTTGCAATAAATGGATTCAAAGCCAAGTTGAGACTTTTCAAAAGTCAACTGTTAAAAGGAATGTTGGTACATTTTCCGACCTGTTCGCAGCATATTTCGCAAGAGAGGCATTTGGCTACAGGAACTAAATACGCCCAACAAATCGAACTCCTTATTAAAGAATTTAACGACCGGCTTTCTCTTTCCTGTGAAGAAAAACTGCAGCTTAAAATCGTCGAAAACCCGTTTTTCATAGATTCGGAACAGGCACCTTCACATTTGCAAATGGAGGTTATTGATTTGCAGGCTTCATCTTTACTTAAAAGAAAACACGAAGAAAGCAATTTGCAAGACTTTTACAAGTGTTTGCACCAAAAAAAGTTTAAAAATTTGGTAACTCTCGCAAAACAAATGTTTAGCTTATTCGGCAGCACTTACATCTGTGAACAAACTTTCTCTGTATTAAACTTTAATAAAAACAAACAGCGATCTTCACTTACTGATGGACATTTGCAAGATATTCTAAAAATTTCAAGTTCCAGTCTCGTGCCTGATTACGACGCGCTTGTTGCCAACAAAAGATGCAACATCTCTTATTGAATTTTAGTTACAAATTGTGTTCTTTGGGTTGTTGTTGATGCTTAAGAAAATTTATTCGTTCATGTGATATTGTTTGTCAGCGACGAAAGATAGCTAATAAAAAACGTCGTATGAAATCAGCTCTGTTATAACTATAAGAGATAGACAGAACAAATTTCAAATTTTGCCTTGGTTATAACAGTTATATCCAGCATGACCGATACGATTTCAAACAGTATTGTGGTACACTCCAATAGAGTTATCATAGACTTATATAGGGACGTACGGTTTCCGGCCAAGTGCTCGCCGATTTTACTTTAAAAACATTTAAAATACGTTAGCATGCGGCCCGCGAAACATTTATGTGTTCCGTTGTGGCCCTTGCGTTGTTTTGAGTTGTGCAGGCCTGGTGTAAAGTAAGAAATGGTTGTAAAATATTTTTGTGATATTGAGGAAGTTTATTTCAACGAATTTGGTTAACTATTTACTAATGTATGTTAGACCTAAATAGGAACAATGCGTTCACTATTTATAACTTTACGATCTACAAGACACCAATTTCGTTTCTGCACAAACATATCACATGTTACCTCTATTGGCCTGGATATTGATTTTGCTAAACTCGTTGTCTCCTGTGAAAAGGGTAGAATCATTTAAATCAGACATTTTAACAAATCCATTTTACCACCAACCTTTTTTTGCCATCACACCGATCACAACACTGGCTTCCACATCCACATCCGCCTGGAAAACGTACAGTATTTAAATAGGAAGTCAAGACCAAAGTGGATATCGTTTATAACCGTATTTTTTACAACATCATTTATGTTTATCGCTAAAATTTAATGAAACTAAACTTACTGCAAAATGTTGTGATTGCCAGCAAATCTAAAACTTGTTTAAGCATTTTTAAGTTTCAAATTTAATTTAGACTTCAAAATGTTCTGCAAAACATTAACAGTTTATTTTTACACTGGTTTGCTAGGTGCAAAAAAGTCCATTAATGACGCAAATAAGTATGAAAAATCTTTGCAAAACTAAAAAAAAGAGTTTTAAAACTAAAACCATCTATCAAATAAACATATATAATTTGCTTTAGTTCAGCAAAGGCTATGATCACAACAGCTTCTTAAACCAGCATTTATACCCAGCGTTGGAGTCCCACTGTCTGGATAACTGCCCAAAACCGGCAATTAGAGGTAGTAAATAGAATAATGGATCATGCACATTCTTTACGCTGATCATTATGTAGTTTCGATCACTTGTCAAATCTGGACAGTGGTTTTTCCCCACATTACATTTTGCTGTTTTTTTTACCCCACTGCACACAAATCTAGCATTTAAAGGGTAGCAGTGTTAATATTCGCACCAGTTGGAGAAACTTTCACCTTAGTTTAGGACAGTGGTTCCAAACCTTTTTTTTACATAATTTTTGATAAATCAAGGAATATGCCCAATATATGACTTTTTGAATTAAGACTCTCAGTGGATTCAGATATAAGTTGGTTGTTACATGGGTTGTTAAATGAGGCTTTCGGAACCTATACTGACAGTCATTAAAGAAATGAGTAGATTTTAAAAATGAATAGACTCTATTCCAAACCAGCCTTTCTATTACTTTGGATAAGTTTGAGAGCCGATCAACTCTTTTTCGGATTGTAAGAAGTTTTGCCCCTTTTAAATCATTTAAAAGAATACCAGTTTGAAATTACAGATTAATAACATGACTAAGACCAAATATTACGTTTTTAGTAAAAGATTAAATTTATTTTACAGGAATTTTATCAAAACCACAACTCAGTTTTGGTTTCATGAAATAAGTATATGGTAGCACAAAGTTCATGAGGACAGGTTGGGAACAGGAAAATGGAATTGGAGTCTTGTTTCATGTATGAATCAAAATGTTTTTTTGGAGGGTCAAGTTTCAAACCCTTATCCTTTGTAACTTTGCCGAAGTATTGATTAAACTGACTTTACTCGAAGTCACATCCAGAAACGTAAAATATTTTCAAACTTTGTTCCTTTAACTTTGGACTTAAGTTGTCAAAACAATAACGGTGCAATTACGCAATAAAAAAAACACTGACACATTATTGCATGAAGTGTTTATTGTTGAATGAACGATATGTCGCAAATAAACTGCAGTTTGCCTTCATAAAACGACGTACAACGATCGTGAAAAACATGAAAATCAATCATAGATGAAAATGAAATGCTTTTTTTTTCATTTGTCAATCCAACTCAGAAAACTTTTCAACAAGTCAAGTATTCGTGGCGCAGTGAGATATGGCTGTGCCACTTGGTGGGAAGAATTCGGAGTTTGTGGGCAGTGATTGGTTTGTAGAACATGTTGGTAACCGGGCTGTTCCGATCGCTGTTAGCACTGAACAGCTGTGAATTAAATACAATAAACTCAATAAAATCCATTGTCAAAAAAGCCCTTTTGATAAAAAAAAAACTACAGGAAAAGAAGGTAAGATGACGGAGTTTCTGCTACAGAACCGTGAAGTTGCGTATTGTTAGGGCTAATTTCTAATTTAAAATAATTCAAAAACTGGAATATGCCTTTTCGCATTCAAGCGTAAAAAAAACGGCAAAATTTGTAGTTGCCATTTTTTAGTAAGAAAACCAACGTAGTTTTTTCTTACCATTACTGTTCCTGAATTGTCGTTCACAGTTTTCCATGTCAGATCGGCAGCCAAATACGAGACCTTGTATTCTGTCACCCACTGGTCATGGCTGTTCCGTCCCTGAGTAATGACCCCAGTGATTGTTTTAGCTTTTCCTAAATCTACTTGAATCCATTGATCAGCATTATCTGCATAGAGGAAGACTTTGAAAAACGACAATATATTTTTGGGCGAATCAATTAAACGTACATGCTTCAAGTACTGTTAGTTGCTAAATATTTTTTTAATTTGACTTTGTATCAAAAAGTTGTATTACATAACTGTTAGTTTTGCAGGTTCAATTTACTACAAATGTTTATCATGTAGCCAGTTTACCTATGTGGTGTTTACTTATTAATATGTTTGTAAAAAAATCCAATACTCTTTATTTATTTAAGCTCGTGATTGTTGTTTCCTTTGCACAAAAGCCTAATTGTTTGCTGACAATTGACACTTATTTTTACAAATGCATTGAAATAAAAAAGCAGGCTCATTCTGACCATACGCGTGTGTAAACATTTTTTGGGTTTTAGTTGAGAATGTAGTCAGTTAAAAGTCATAACAAAACTTTAAGACGATTTTACTGACTTGTCGCAGCTGACCACGATCCAACCGTAACATCAGGAATAAAAGCTTGATAAAGTCTTGACTACTTCGGAGCGTGTCGATGGTCAATATCTGGTCTCCAGTGAGACGATGCTGTAATAGCACTGTCGGGAATGTAATGGGTCTTAAGTCCTAACTTGCACAAACCATCTAAACAGTGTAAAGCAAAAAATAGCAAGTTTAGTAAAATATTTTTGAAAAATTTGAAAAAAATTCAGTTTCTTTTTTTTAAATCAATGTTAGGCTTCGACAGGCATAAAGCAGTCACTATTCAATAGTTTGCAATTTGCAAGTTACCATTTTCGTTTGTTTCGCATTAGTTTTTTTCTTTAATTTCCATAATCTGTTTGTTGTAAGAACTTCCATTATTCTCAACTTCACATGTTACCTTTATTAGCCTGGATATTGATCTTGCTGAAATCGTTGCCTCCTGCAAAAATACAGAAAAAAAATAAACAGTGGTCTTGAGTCAATCGCAACCCTACTGTCGCCCACCTTTTTTGCCATCACTGCATTGACCTCCGCCTCCACAGCCGCATCCACACCCACATCCGTCTGAAACAGCGTGAAAATTCTAAAAAGGTAGCTTACGGACGATTACTTAGCTGAGTGCCTGCTTTTTTTCAAAAAATGCATTATTAGTAAGTTACATCGACTTACTGCATAAGGCTGCGAGGGCGAGCAGAAGAGCAATTTCTTTTAACATCTTAAAAGAGGCTGGTTTGAATTTCACCAAGTACAATCCTGAAAAAAAGGAACTCATATATTACGTTTGAAATTTTTTGTCTAAAAAATTGTACCAATTAAAACAACACAATCCATAACCCCATGAAACAGTAAAACTGCTGTAAGGCGTTTTATAATTTAGATATACATTTGGATTAGAGATTAAAAGCAAATAGTTTTAAGCCAAGACATTAACCCTTTGACAATTAAAGATAAAAATATGTACAGGTAAATACTTTTACAACAAAGATATTCACACGACAAAATCAAACCTACCTTGTTGGTAACTTCTTGTGAAACGAATGGCTATCGAGACTTCTGTACCATGTATTAATACCCGGTGGAAAATATCACATTAATTAGTAAAAGCTGCACCGCGAAAGTTAATTGAGTTTATCGTTTGACAAACGACCTTAATTTTTGCATGTCGCACGTGCTGGAACGTTCATCAATCAGTTGACAGGGTTAAAAAAGGGTTAAACCGGTATCGTTTATAATAAAACTTAGTTTATTAAATACAAGATATTAATTGACACACTCACGTATATTCCGAAAAATGGAAAAGGGAAAAAGGGGTAAAATTCAGAACATTTGCACAAACATAATCGTTTTCAAGATAAAGGCCTATTTAAACCCAACAAGTCAAAAGGATTGTTAACAATACATTTGCGTTAAAATCCTGTGAAGGAAAAATGTTGTTGATTACAATATAATAGCGGACAAAAGGGATTTGGAGTAACTGTGAATTTGCGTCTTAATTCCTAAGTTAGAAATTACATCTCGATTATGACTAAAACATAATTTATCATAGCTGAACCTTGCAATGTCGCCAAGATTGCAATTTACTAATTACTTGTTTCAAGTGAACGTTCATCACAAAGCAATTAGGCAGATCGAGGAAATTTTGTTGTATTTTTTTCACTTTCTATTAAGGCGGCACTCCATCACTTTGTTGCCAGCGCGTGCTGCAAACCAAGTGTTTTTCTTGCAGCAAACGAGGAGTTGGCATTATGCTGCAAAAAAACGTGACATTGCGAAACAAACTTGAGAAAAAATAAGAAATGTATTTCGGTCCAACTAACTTACCGGTTTTCCGCTTCATCGTTTTTATCGCAAGAAATTGAATGCTATCTGGACAGTGATTCCATCTTACAAACAGTTTTTTTTTTCAACCATATGTGTATTAAGAAACGATGCTAAAATACGCAGAATATTTTTGGTATTTTAAACCTGACTAATTTGATGTATGTCATTTACCCCGCTTTGAATTGTAACCCAAATATTGAATTAGAATTCAAAATGCCATACTCCAGTACTGTGGTCGGCAACCGCCGGTTCGCGGCCCGGTACCCGTCCGCTATGAGATCGATACCGGGCCGTATAGTTTTTCAGGTTAATGCTATGAAACATTTTGCCCATGTAAAATATCTCGTGAACGATAAACTAATTTAGGCATTTTTATTGCTGAATATTGTAGTTTTTCAAAAACTGGTCCGCGATAAAAATTTCACCTTCAAAAACGGTCCGCAGTGCATAAAAGGTTGCCAACCTCTTCTCTAGTAAAGTTGTTACTACAGTAGTGTGATACAAGTCGGCATCACACAAGCGGAATTATATTCACTAGACTATATAGCACTTTCATTGCTCATGTTTATTTTGCAAGACAACACCCTCCACAATTAATGGGTTGATTTTCGGGCCAGTTAGACGCAGTTTCACCTGGGTTTTGGACAGTGGTTATTAACATTTTTATCGCGGCGAACCCCACAATATTCTCCACGCTTTCGTCGAATCCCACAAAGTGATTTGATTTTTTTGTTGCTTGTAAGTTTGCTGTAACCAACACCAGCAAATGGAGAAATATTTTTCAAACAGAGTTACAAGTTCGAGCCAAACAAACAATAACTTCAGGTCAGGCTGTTGTCAATTTGTGCCATTAAAATAAGCGTAGTTTACAAGATTTCTTTTAACCCGGTATAGTTTTGTCTTGAAAAACAAACCTTAGGACCTGTAGGGCGCTGAACAAGAAAAAGGTATCGTATCGCGAGCTTTGTTCCGTGTGTTGTTAGTCAGCAGTTAACACAAAATCGACCTAAATCAGCACTAAATCGAGCAAGTTCTTTTAAGCTTGGACTTATGTAGTTGGTGCAATAATCCACTAATACACAATTTCGCAATAAAAAACAGGGACTCATTATTGCATGAAGTGTTTATTGTTGAATGAACGATACATCGCAAATAACCTGCAGTTTGTCTGTATAAAACAACAACAAAAATGATCGTGAATTACATAAAAATCAGTCACAGGTGAAAATTAAATGCCTATTTTTTTCACTTGTCAATCCAATTTAGAAAACATTTTAACAGGTCAAGTATTCGTGGCGCAGTGAGATATGGCTGTGCCACTTGGTGGGAAGAATTCGGAGTTTGTGGGCAGTGATAGGTAGATAGAACATGTTGGTAACCGGGCTGTTTCGATCGCTGTTGCCACTGAACAGCTGTGGATAAAATACAATAAACTCAATAAGATTTATTATCAAAAATGTCACTATGATAAAAAAAAAATGCAGGAAAGGAAGGTAAGATTGCGGAGTTTCTGCTATAAAAACTGAAAATTTCGTATTTTGGGGGCTAATTTTTAATTAAAAATGAAATTGATAAGACTGAAATATGCCTTTTTGCATTCAAGCGTATAAAAACGGCAAGATACTTAGTTACAAGATGAAAATGAACGTAGTTTTTCTTACTATTGCTGTTCCTGAATTGTCGTTCACAGTTTTCCATATCAGATCGGCAGCCAAATACGACACCTTGTATTCTGTCACCCACTGGTCAAGGCTGTTTCGTCCCTGAGTAACGACGCCAGTAATTGTAGTAGCTCCGTTTAAGTCTACTTGAATCCATTGATTACCATTATCTGCAAATAGAAAGACTTTAAAAAACGACATTAATTGCACAAAATACATTTTGTTGGCAAAAAAGTTCCAATAATTGCAGAATATCTTTTAAACTTTGACTTATTAAAAAAGTCGTATTACGTAACTGTTGATGTTGCCGCATTTCCTTACAAATATTTAACATTAAGCCAATTTACCTATATATTGTTTTACTTGTTAATATGTTTGTAAAAAGCAAACAGTTTTTGTTGAACTATTTATTTTTTTGTTTTATTGTTTAACTAGTAAACGCAGGCTCATTTTGAGCATGGGTATTTACGATGTTTTTGGATTTAGGTTGAATATATACAGTTCAGTGGTTCTCAAACTTTTTCATTTTTTTTTTTCAAAACGGTCCCTTTGCCATTATTTCGAAGTCCTTAAGCCTGAATGTGTATTGCAGAAAAACAAAACTTGATTGCAGGATTTTAGCTACTGGTGGATGTACCAAATTGCGCAAAACAATGATCCAAAGACAGCATCTGTCATCACACACCCCAAAAAAACATTACGACTGTGCGCGAACAATTGCATTTGTGTGAGTTGGCATGCAATAAAGGCTGTTGTTAAGAAATCGAGACAGTCGATTCGCAATTCAATCTAAACTTTGATTTAAACTTATGCAGTAAACAAACTGACGCCTAATAAGATTATTGAATTACTTTAACCTTTACGCGACTCCCCAAAATTGCCTCACGGACCGCTAAAGGACCGCGGACTCCAGTTTGAGAACCGCTATATTATAGTCAGTAAATAAAACAAATCTTTCGGACGATTTTACTGACTTGTTGCAGCTGACCATGATCCAACCGAAATATCAGGAACAAGAGCTTGATAAAGTCTTGCCCACTTGGGAGCATGTCGATCGTCAATATCCGGTCGCCAATAAGACGATGCTGTAATAGCACCGTCCGGAATGTAATGGTTTTGAAGTCCCAACTTGCACAAACCATCTAAAAAGTGTAAATTAAGAAATGGTTGTAAAATTTTTTGTGTAAAAGTAGGACGTTTTCTAATGAAAGTTATAAATTACTAAGTTATTTAAAGACGAATGTTAGACCTAAACAGACATAAAGCGGTAACTATTTTTTGCATAATTTTCATTTTTGCTGAAATATTAATATTTTGTTTGTTGCAGAAACAAATGACATGTTACCTCTATTAGCCTGGACATTGATCTTGCTAAAGTCGTGGCCTCCTGCAAAAATACAGAAACAAATAAATTAGTTGTCTTTATAAGCGTATCTTACAATTACCTACCTTTTTTGCCATCACTACTGCTGCATTGACCTGCGCATCCACACCCGCACCCGTCTGAAAAAATGTGAAATGATAAAAGGGTATAGAAACAAAACATAAAAGAAACGATTATTTAAGTAATAATTTGTACTCCGACTTACTGCACAAGGTTGTGACCGCAAGCAAGAGAATAATTTCTTTCAACATATTTAAAGAGTAGGGTTTGAATTTTAACAAGTGGAATGTCCTGCAAAAAAGTGCACATAAATTACATTTGCAAAGTTGTATTTTTAAATATGTTTTTAAAAATAAAGAAAATAATCTAGACTCAATACCCCTATAAAGTGCTGTATAAGATGTATATATTTTTATTTGAAACACAAATAAATTGACAATCGAAAAAATATAATGCAACTTTTAAATGCAACCAAACAAATTACAGATATGACAAAAACAAAACATACCTTGTTGGTAACTTCGTGTGAAACGAATGCTTAATGTGCCTTTTGCACCGTGTATAAATACCCGGTGGAAGTTTTTCGTTTGATAAATGATTGGCATGTCACACGTTCTGAAGCATACATCAAGCAGTTGACAGCTTTAAAAAGTGGGTGAACAGGCATTGTTCATGATATCATCCGTGTATCCCAAAAAGAGGTTTGAAACATTAAAGAGCGTAAAATTATTTTGCAAAAAAATTGAAAAACGTCCGGAATAAACGATTGGTCAAGTGTCACTCGGCCACATTTCGTAGCCAACAAGACGATGTAGTTATAGCACCGTCGGAAAAGAATCTGTAATTTATTTTACGAAAATGCTGGTTATAAATCGCCAATGAACACAAATATGTTTTATTTATGTCAAAAGATGATTTTTTTACCATGAACAAATGGACCGCACTATTATGTAACGCAAGGTGATTTTACTTTGATTTTACTTCAAATGTACATGAAAAAGAAATACTAGAACGTGGAATCTGTACTAGGTTTGCAACCAGATGTTAAACAATAAATTTGTACTTTTGGATGTGAAAATGGTTTGCCGAAAACGAGTTGTTGGATTTGCCTACATTACATTGGTGTACATTGTAAAACGGCTGCAGTTTCCAAAGGTTTAATTCTAACAAGTTAATAATATATTACAAATCATACACCCACGCTGTTTATCTTCCATAGCGGCTGTTGACGGTAGTGTTTAATTGCAGCATGACAGGAACCAATGCTGCAAGTACTTTAGCATTTGCACCGAAAAGCACGAATCTGCCATCATTTGTCAGTCTCCTTTTTTCAATTTCTAAGAATAAGGAACAAAACCATTTCAACAACGTGAATTTTAAATAGGATTTCTTGCAATGTTGTCAAAAATACGTGACAGCTGCCATATTACGCAATTCCGCCTGATCAGAAAACATTGCCAGACACATTAATTACGCCGGGTTAAGATTTTTTGACATTTCTGTCCGCTTTTCAGCTCTTCGTTGCCAAGCGCCGACTATTCGTGCAGCAAACGCCTTTTTTCTTGATAACGTCTTGCACTGCAAACGAAACCCGCTGCAGTTTTAGGAAAATACGAAAAAATGAAATGTCAGGAAAGTTTTGCAGCATGAGTGTGTTTATCTGGTGAACTTTCATGTGGTTCTTGTCATGATTTAAACAACAGACGATGCACTGCATTATACCAGAGTGAAGCCAACCATACATTGCAACACTAGCAGAGTATTTAGGTCCGAATTTGGTGGGGATAATGTTTTATGCTGTAATCCAGTTAATGTAAGACACCGCTTCAAAGTTTACGCTGCAACTGATAATAAATAATTTAGAGGAAAAAATAAAAATAATAATGTGAAAGTTCCTTGTAAGCAACTACATGTCTTGATGCTTGCAAACATAACCTCGACACATATCAATGAATCAATCAATCAATCAATCGTTATTTTTAACCCGCGAACGCGAATATTAAATTGAACAGAAAAGTGATGGTAAGGAGGCATCGATTAACCTTTCGGTTTTCGAGTCATGATGCCCCGTTGAAATGTGCTTTAAAAGTTCCACTTCAATTTACCAACCGCCCAGACGTGGGCGCTACCACCCAAGTTAAATAGCCTCACTTCCAGCCGCCTAACAGAAAAAAACGCCGGGCTTCGTTTTTGAGAACACAGTGGGTTTCAGCCTCGTGAAAACAAACAGTAGAAGTCACACCAATACGGACATAATAAAACTTGAAGGGATAAGTACCCGAGGGCGCCTTACGTCCAAACTTCTTGTAAATGTAAAATAGTGCCGTTCCCCGATGTGGCGGTGTTCAAATGACATTTCCTGCAAAACTTACTTCTTTTCAGTAATTGTCAACTTGGCAGTTAAGGACACTTGTAACGTTTTGCTGAATGAAGTGCAAAACACCCAATTTGCAATATAAGAAGATAAAGTAATTTCACACACAAACGGATCCGACGCCGAGCAATAAGCAATGAGTCAAACAAAACGTTTTTCATGACTTCGATGCTAAATCAAGTGCAAAAGGCAATCCGTTGGACGAAAGCATTTTATCCACGCAAAAATGTGCATATGTGTCCATATAACACTGCCTTTGATTGAATTCGTATTCCAACACAACAGTTCAAATTAATTATTCTGCAACAGGCACGGACAAGATTGTTACTTCTTTTTTCATGACCTTTGCGGTTTCTGACGTAAGACCATTACTTTTTCCTTGAACAAAAATTATGAAAATCGTTTGTGTACAGTACGTTGTAGAAAAATTCTATTTATTTTTCGAATTTCGAAACCATTTTCTGAGAAGCCCTTTGCTGTTAAATCCCTCAAGCCAAATCAAATTTAAACAAATTACCTCGAAAATCATTCGAAAAGTAGCGATGCAAATCTTTGCATCGTTAATGCATACATGTAGGAAAATTTTGGAGTAAACAACATATGTAAACAAATATATTAGTATATAAACGCACATTTACGAAATTTTTTTAAGGAGATGTGAATGTTTATTACCTTGGGCCAAACTTGTCTTTTGAAAACTGATTAGGATACAACACGTTGTGATGGTCCTACGCAGCTAAGCAACGTACAAACCATACGTTGCTTAGCTTGCGCCCAACTGTCCGCAGTTGGGCGCAAAAGAGCAAAATATTTGGAGTGTGTTTTTTATTTGTTTTAATCATGCTTGTAATTGTTTTTTTGCCCAAGTTCTGCTCACGCCTGTACCGCTTACATTGATTTTTGTGTGTGTGTTTCTGAAAATAATTGTATTGTTGGTTTTCTTGCACTTTGTCTACGCTGTGAGAAATGCGTTGAAAATTAGTACTCAGAAATGTTGGCATGGTTTTATTGCCACCGAAAAATAATTGCGTAGCGAAGCGGTACTCTATACTATGTTTACAAAATACTACTATATATTAGGGCTGTTATCAAACAAATAATTATTTGATAATTTGAATTTTTTAATAATTTGAAAATTTATCAAATCATTTTTGACTTGTTACAAATAATCAAATAATTTTTAGCAAACCTTGATATATGTGCAAACACATTGGTGACTATTTTATGAAATTGCGGTTACACAGAAGCACTGCAACATATGTTTTCAGCCTTATTTGTTGTTCAGCAACCCAATCCCAAAAATGTTTGACAGTGAAGCATAACAATTTACAGTTCATTCCGGTAATAGTTACATCCAGAAATAATAAAAGTTAATAAGCAAGTGAATAAAATGTAATAGACACAATTCAATTCAGCAAAGTATTCAAGAAGAAGCTGTTGAAATAACGTGAAAAAATACACACGAAAATACATACGGTTTTGCCAAACTGCGGAGAATAACTGAAGCATGTCTCTATCTGTTTTAATTTATTATTTCAAACAAAAGAGAAGTAGCCTAGATTTAATGACTAAGAGCTGACAAAATTTGTTGAGTAATTTCAATTATCCACATTTAATAATGACTCTGGGCCTTATGTGTCAGGTATTCTAAATTATTTAAATTGTTTTATTATTTGATTTGAAAGGAAAAAAAGTATTTAATTATTTGAAAAATTAAAAACGTTTATTTGATAACAGCCCTACTATATATGGTACCGCTACTTTATATTGCGTTTGTTTATTTACAAAGAATTGCGTGACAATCACAAATCTGGCAATGAACAAAAAAGGTTGACCGTTTAACACTCATAATTTAGCAACCAAAGACTTTAAGCTTGATCGCCTCAAATAAGTGTAAAGTGTCAAGCGAGAACATGTGATAAATCCCTTCAAGTTGCATAAAGACCTCCTTTGGCCATCTACCAGGAACTCTGGGACACATTTCTTGATAAAACTCCAAAAAGCGATCAAGATCACGGTCTTCTTTCAAATAGGCTTTGAAAAGCTGTCTGACCTATAATTCAAAAACGGCAACTTGGAACTCCCGTGTATTCTACATCCATAGAAGCTGGTGTAATTAATTTATATGAATAACTCAAAAAGCATTTTATACAATTTCATTTCTGGTTTATTGTTAAAGCGTCTTGGCCTCATTTAAAGCATAAACGCATTGCAAATATTTTTTTACATAAAACAACAGTTACCACGATGTAGTTATGTTCAGCTAGTTGACCTTGAGAGTAACCACCGATTCCACGGAGTGATGTCACACATTTTTTCAAAAACTAAACAAGGAAAAAATGTTTAGCTTGTATTCATTTGGGAGAGTGCACTTAGCAATTCAGTATCTTTATGTTACTGATATAGTATAATAACACGAAAATTTTGCAGGATAGCAAAAATCACCAAGTCGAATAGCAGAGAAAACATTTTGTAAAATCGGTGATCTAAAAGATATGTACAAAATATACAAGCAACAGACACTGGCTTAAAAAGCTAGTTTTTATACTTTGTCATGTTCTTACATACAAGTCGATAGTATTCTTTATCAAGATGTCCAGATGCCTTTTCTGGGAATATTTAAGAGGTGCCAAAATAGAATCGTGGTCCATTTCAGTCTGTAGGAAAACAAGGTTTAGAAGCAAACTATAATGTAGCTCAAAATTTGTTTTTTGAAGTCGAATGACCAAGAATAGTGGTTTCCAACCGCCGCTGTCAATGGAACGACAAATTTGTGCTAGTTCATATGAGCAGCCACGGATAAAAAATATAAGAAACGCTGCTTTACATCACACGTTTTTACCTGAAATAGATAGTCCGAAAACTGTGGTTTCTGTTGATAAATTTTCATCTTCAATCCTGAAAAACAATGTATGCTGTTGCTCTGTTTATTGTGTTTAATAAGTGTTATGTTTACTCACCTTTGGGGCTTTTTAACAAAGATTGTAATACGCTTGGGTTAGTGAAATAAGTTGACAACAAAATAATTTATGCAACTCAAACCTGTCAACAACAAGGAAACATTACAATCCAACTGACAACCTCGAAATCATGCGTGATTAAATCTGTTTCAAACGTTATTTAAAATATTTTCGAGCTGTCATATTATTTTTACTGATTTCAGTAATTAACGATTCATCACAGCACCACAAACTAAAAAGGGTGAACCTAATACCCATCCGAAAAAAGTCGGGTTCAGAAATTACATCTGAAACTTTCATTTGTACTTTTCTGTCATCGGTTTCAATGATACTGCTATTACCATGCAACTATGCTGTATTAATTTACGACAAATATTTAACAATAAGCCAATTTACATATGTGGTGTTTTACTTATTATCTACTCTTATGGTTCATTCTCAGGTTCATTCTGACCATCCGTATATGTACGAATTTTTTTCGGACATATAGTCAGTAAAATGTCTCAACAAAACTTTCGGACGATTTTACTGACTTTGTTGAGCTGACCACGATCCACCCGAAACATCGAAAATATAAGGTTGATAAAGTCTTGACCGTTTGGGACTAAACAGATCGTTCACCACTGAATCAAAATAAGACGATGCTGTTATAGCAACGTCGCGAATGTAATGGATCTTAAAAAAATTAAAAAAATGGTTGTAAAATTTGTTTGTAAAGGTACAGACGTTTTTTTTAATGTTTTAGTTTACTATTTACTAATGAATGATACAGCTAAATAGGCATTAAGCGGTCAGTATTTACTACTACGATCTACCATACACCGTTTTCGTTTTTCCAAATTTTGCATATTCTGTTTGTTGCAGAAACCTATTATTCTCGACTCAACACGTTACCTCTATTGGCCTTGATATTGACCTTGCTGAAATCATTGCCTCCTGCAAAAAATATGAATCAGTTGTCTCTCAAAGCGTAGCATACTATTACCCACCTTTACCGCCATCACCACTGCTGCATTGATCTACGCATCCACACCCACACCCGTCTGAAACAGTGTGAAATAGTATAAAGGTAGGGAAACAAAAAATAAAAAGAATAGAAACGGCAAATAAGAGAAACGATTTATTAAATGATAATTTGTATTTCGACTTACTGCACAAGGCTGTAACAGCAAGCAGAAAAATAATTTCTTTTAACATCTTTGAAGGGTCAGGTTTAAATTTCAACAAGTAGACTATCCTGTAAAATAGTGCACACATATTACATTTGCAAAGTTGTATTTTTAGGATTTTTTTTAAATCAAAAACAAAGTCATTTAGACTTTGTACCCCTATAAAGTGCTATATAAGATGTATATCGTTTATTTTTTTCATTTGAAACAAAAAAACAAATGACAATAGGAAAAAAGTACAACTTTGACCAAACAAATCACAGACATTCACATGATAAAAACTGTAACGTAGCCTTTTAGTCTAAATTAGCTATTTAAGCTATCATAGAACGCCACTTAATTTAGAGTGTAATCTTACGTTAATGTACATTATCTTTCAAGCTTGTGCTTATTATTGCGTGAGTTCACTATAGTTTACTTATGGCTTTTGTGTAAGAATTATGTATTTTAGCTAAGATTAAATTAGATTAGAAAGAGAAAACCTGTCTATAAACAAAACCTTGTTCCACTCCACCAAGTGATTTTAATAAAAGTAACACACAAACAATTATGATACAGAAGACGTAATGTTAAAACATTAAACTGCCAAAATAGCAATAGTCTGGCACTACGCTCAAAGCAACTTCATTCAACAAGCGGACTTTACAACTGCCCGGTAAACAACACTGTCCAACATGACATAAAACAAAGACATATATACAATGTGGTGGGCGTAAAAAATGCAAGAAGTTGGCGTGCCTTTAGGGCGATACAACGGGCGAATATTTGCGATTTAGATAATTATATGAAATTGGTAAGCTGCTTCCTTTGAAGTACAACGTTTGTAGCTGAGTTTGGGAAAGTACGATCACAGAAAGAGATGTCTCCTCCATGCACAGCATGATCAATTAAATGGCCCGGCCTGTAGGCAATTAACATGACATCTTTGTACAGACAGGTAGGAAACCGATGAAAGTATGTTGTAAACAACCATGTTGGTTTGACGCAACAAAAACAAAACATACCTTATCGGCAACTCCGTGTAAAACGAATGGTTAACGCGGCTTGTCTATCGTGTATAAATACCCGGTGGTAACGGTTACATCAGTGGTTCTCAAACTTGTTTTTGTTGCGACGCCTCTGGAAATGTTTTCTGGACTTGCGACGCACCATCAAATAAAAGTTAATGAGGAACCTTATCAATAAACAGGAAATTTAAATCTATTAAACAGCACTTAGAGAACAATTTTAGCCTAACTGTTTTTCGACAAAGTTATAAAACTGCACTCAACACTTTCAGTGCACCCGGCAATCACGTGCAGGCTTTTGTTAATTGTTTCAATTATTGCGCACAATTGCATTGTCTTGTCTGCTGCAAGGCCTTAACAGCATCAATAACGAATTACAATGAAAGAAATGTTTCAACTTACGCACAATATAAACTGATGCACAAAAGTTTACTGCTGCAACTCAAAAACTTTTGAGGTAAATTTACGTCAATCCGCACTCTACGCAAAAAGTATTTGGACGTAAATCCGTCAACCGCACTGAAACCTCATTTTTATGAGATAAACTGAGTTCAGCCACGAAACGGAAATATTCTGCGACGCCCTTGGGAAATTGACACGACGCACCAGGGCGTCGCGACGCACAGTTTGAGAACCACTGGGTTACATTGATTTAGTGATCATTTCTCTATTTTGGGAAAAAATGTGGGGCGAGTTTTTCGTTTGATAAATGACTTGCATGTCAAACGTGCTGAAGCATACATCAATCAGGATGAAGGCATTTACGATAAAACTTGATTTAATAAAAGCAAAAGTTTAAGTAGCATTCCGTGTATTCCCAAAACGGGGTTTCAAAATAAACAGGGTAAAATTACTTTTATAAAAATTGCTGGACATTTTTTTCAAGAAAGACTAATCTACATTATTACGTTTCAGCGTTCTGTTTGCAAGAAATTAAAAGTACTTATCTTTTTCAGAAAGTTAGCTGTAGACGTTGTACACTGTTTCGACCTATACTGTACAAAGACATTAGCTGAATTTACCATTTTCCCCACGATTTACTGTGCAAAATATGTGGCGTTTTTTGTAATTGCAAAAGGAAAAATTTTCCAATGGTGTTGAACTATATCAACAAAGTATGAACGGTATGAATCTGTTCAAAAAATTGAAAGCAAATAGGCGTTTCCTGCAGTCACAGTAAGTTTTATTACTAGCCACGTAAAATGCAGTAATTCTAACATGTTAATACAATTGTTAAAAACACACCACATATAAATCATTAACTACATATCAAAAAAGGACGTTCAAAATTACTTGTCAAAGTAGAATTGAAACATCCAGGATAAACGACCGGTCAAGTCTTTCCCACTTAGGATTATGCCGATCGTCCACGTTTGGTCGCCAATTAGACGATGTAGTTATAGCACTGTCGGGAATGTAATGGGTCTTGAGTCCCAACTTGCATAAAGAAACTGTAATTTATTTTACGGAAAAAATGGTTATAAGTCGCCATATACACCTATATGTTGTATTTATGTTATAAAACAATTTTACATATTTAATACATTTTATGCGATTTGTACTAAAGGAAATTACCTCTGTTTGCTTCGACATTTATTTTGCCCAATCCTTTTATCGCCTTTAAAAAGAAAAAGAGACTGTAGGCACGCTTTGTTTTACGTCCGTTTATTGCGAGACACAAAATAGAATGAAGCGTGCACACGATTCAACATCGCAAGTACCGTCGCAAGTCGCGTGTCGCGTGTAATTTAAAGATACGCTACAAGACAATATAAAAAACAAGTAGTTGATGTTATTTTAACACAGTTGTGTCACCAAACCAAATCAAACACTGACCTTTTTCAGTCATCGCGTTCACTACTCCGGCACTGGCATCAACATGAAAACAACGACAATCTGAAACAACGTAGAATATTTAAATAGGTGGTATACTTTACAACAAAATACATTGCATTATACAATAAATCGACTTACTAATGCACAAGACCGAGACGGCTAACAAAATAAAAACTTTTTTTAACATTTTGAAGTGTGTAAGAATTGAGTTAGCCGCGTGTTGTAACTTTTGGTTTTAAGGAAGTCTTGCAACTCAAGCATTGACATCTTGATTAGTGCATGAAACTGATTTTAATAAAGATAATAAATTACCATCGGGTTTAGATTAAAGCGTAAGTTTATGCAAAACAAACATTCTGTTCTTTGTTTTCTTTTTCATTCTTTAAACACAAATGTACATTAAAAATCAATACTACGACGTAGAATCTGTACGAGGTTTGCAAGCAGATGTTCAACAATTAGTTTGTGCTTTGGGTCAAGTGAAAAACCATGACCAGCAAAAACAGTGATAGGTGCTGGTGAATCAAATATTCACCTCACAGCACAAGTAAGATAACCTGTGAGACAACCATAATAATAATAAAAACGTGTGCAAAAGCAATTTTGCAACATTTTGACTAGTAATAGAGATAGTTGACAAATGTACAATAGTGGTGAGACATTCAGTTTATTGAATGTGCACAGCATGACAACACATGCTTTCAGATGATTGCTTGAAGGTGTCCACCAAAACAACTCATCACAACAAACAGAGGAATAATAATAATACACTGGGGACATCTGAAAGAGCAATAATTAAACAGTGATACGTGAGCAGCTAAACTAAAATAAGTCCAGGTGCCGTCCGGCTGCTATTGTTCCAAGAGTGTATTTTTTACTTGATTTGTAAACATTTTTTTTGAAGTGGGAACAACATCAAATTTAAGGTCTGTCTAGCATTTAGGACCTGTATACTTTTTGGATTGTTGTATAATACTGCTGCTGCAAAATGGGATAGTTTCGGTTTGTCGAGTACTTACACTATTGGTTACCAGTTTTCGGTTAAAGAAATAGTCAAATGCTTGAGGTAATTTACCATTTGGGTGATTGTATCAATACATTGCACACTCAAGTTTAAACTGTTGCGTGTTTGTTAATATTTTATGATGTTTCAACATTTCTTCCAGGTTATGAGATTTAATTCAAAATTCAAATCAAATTTTATTTGCATTGTCACTATATCCAATTGTCATTGATGAACAGTTTAAACTGGTGGATCATCTAAACACCCTAACATGTCAAATATTCGTGTCGCAGAAAAATATGACCGTTCCACTTGGTACGTAGAATGCGAAGTTTGTGTGCGGTAATTGGTTGATAAAAGAAATTGGTAACATGACAGTCTCGGTCGCTGTTTGCACTGAACAACTGCAAAAGTTGTAAATGTGAAACTTTAATTTAAAAGGTATATAGTACCACAGGATTTATTAAGGTTTAGCTTCAATAAATTTCAAAATAAATGTTCAATCACAAAAGTCAGTTGTACACACCCTATTCCTAGCAATTTAAAAGTTTGTTGAAGCAAAAAACAAACATTAATGGATCATGAACTTACCGCTACTGAATCTGAACCATCATTTACAGACTTCCACGTCAGGCAATGTGACTTTGAATTTCATACTCAACTGGTCATTGTTGTCCCGTCCCTGAGTGACCGCCCCAGTTATTGTGGTAGCCTTTTCTAATTATACTTCAATGCATTGCTTAAGATTATCTGTACACAAAACAAATAACCTACCATCCAGCATCATTCCAACATATTTAGGTAATAGCACACAGTTTGCACATACTTGTAAGAAACGTTTGTTATTTCAAATGTTTTCCCACACAAATCGTGTAAATATATTATTTAACTAATTTTATTTTTACATATTAAATTGTTCAGTCAATGGAAATCATGAAACCCAAAAGATGATTTGATCAAATGTTTAACTATGACTAAAAGTGTTTAATGAAAACCGCACTTTTGTATTGCAACGCGACATAAACAAAATTTGATTAAACGTGAAGAAAATAGTTACCAAACCACAATTTAAGTCTAAATAATATTATTTCATATCACACAAACACAACACAATAAACCAACTTTGTTACTTATTTTTTGTTAAAATTATGGCCAAAACAGCTTCTTTCCAATCAAATTTATTAAAATAATTGATTCAAATTTACAAAATCATGTCATCCATCCATTAATCCAAATAGGTTATGTTGGAATAAGATATTAAAGATGCCGCAAAGGTGAATTGTATTTATCTTAATTCATAAGGATGGATGACTTAATGATTTAATAAATTTTAATGAATCAGCATAAGGTTCATCGCAGTTTTCATCCACAAAGCAATCAGCTGTGAGATTCTGGTTTAAAGTGGAAATATACTGTATTGTTATATTCGAGTATTGAATAACGAATATTCCTTCCGAAGATCGTTAGGTGGCGCTATCACTGATGAGATCTTAAATCTGGTGGTTGTTTTTTTACAAACAATTATGCTTTACATTAAATGGCACATGCTATATTACTACATTCGAAGGTAATATTGTACGGGCCGGTTTGAGATAAACGGCACCGCGTACACCAAACTTTATGGACCAGCATTTATGATCGAGAAAATTATTTCATCTGAGTTTTATTGATATAAATAGGATATATTCTAAATTTTTAAATTAGTGAACCCATAGGGAAAAGAGTTTATTTCACACGTACAACTTTCTAGTGGGTGAATAGCAATGTATGTCTTAACTAAGCGGAAAAAATGCACTTCAGAAACACCAAAGGTTTTGGATAAGGTTTAGTCTTTATAGAGTTGATGATAAATTACATATAACTTTCACTGAATTTAGCGCCAGCTTAAAGATACTCATAATTATTTATTTCATATCTACGTGCGTGCTAATATATGATTATCCTTTATTTTATAAGTTCTCACTCGACATCACATTCTGGTCGCAAGTTTGGTCATGTTATATCTTTTCTTTTGATCTTAAACGTATGTAAACAGCGACAATTGTTTTCACTGTGTTAAGTCAAGCTATGGTGGACATAACGTAACATCCGACTGCTAACACATTTTAACACATCAGGCTTATCTACAATTTATAGCTTTAAGATATATTTCGCAAAAACCAGTGACACATTATTGCATGAAGCGTTTATTGTTCAATGAACGACACATCTGAATAAACTGCAGTTTTGGTTTATAAAACGACATAAAATGATTGCGAATTACACAAAAATCAATCATAGGTGAAAACTCAATGCCATTCCATTCACTTGTCAATCCAACTCAGAAAACATTTTAACAGGCCAAGTATTCGTGGCGTAGTGAGATATGGCCGTGCCACTTGGTGGGAAGAATTCGAATTTTGTGGGCAGTGATTGGTTTGTAGAACATGTTGGTAACCGGGCTTTTCCGGTCGCTGTTGCCACTGAAGAGCTGAGAAAAAATGGAATCAACTCAATTTAAAATACTGTCAAAATACCGATTTCTAAGACTTTAAAGACAGAACAATACAATTCTATAAGTTTCAGCCTAAATTTTAACCGAAAATTGATCTGAAATGGACAGAATGAGTTGTTTACCGATCCAGCGAAAGACTGAAACGATTAAAATATTTAGTTAAAAAGAATTAGTTTTCACTTACTTTTGTGAATCCCGATTCGTCGTTCACAGTTTTCCATGTCAGATCAGCAGCCAAATACGAGACCTTGTATTCTGTTACCCACTGATCAAGACTGTCCCGTCCCTGTGTAATGACCCCAGTAATCGTGGTAGCTTTTCCTAAGGTTACTTCAATCCATTGATAAAGATTATCTGCGCATCAGAAGCAATTTTGATTTCACAAAAGTTGGTTTCAAGCAAATAAATCAAAAAAATAAACTTTTGTATGAATTTACTGACTTGCTGCCGCTGACCACGATCCGACCGAAACACCGGGAATATACGCTTGATCAAGTCTTGACCACTTTGTGCTATGTAGCTCGGTCCCTTCAGGATGCCAATAAGACGATGCTGTTATAGCACTGTCGGGAATGTAATGGGTCTTCAGTCCCAACTTGCACAAACAATCTATGAATGTTAAATATGTTCGTTGTTGGAACTTTTTTTGGAATATTGTTATTTCTTTAAAACATTTTGTTATAAATATATTCGCTTATAAATATATTCAATACGTTACTATTTACAAAACAATCGTTGTCGTTTGTTATCGCATTTTTTGACATTTCTGTTATTCACAACCTAATGTGTGCTACAGAAAAATGTTTTTCTTTAAACCATATTTTACCTCTATTGGCCTGGATATTGATCTTGCTAAACTCGTTGTCCCCTGTAGAAACAAGGTAGAATCATTTGAATCAAATATTTTAATCAATCCATTTTATTACCAACCCTTTCGTCCATCACACCGATCACAACACTGGCTTCCACATCCACATCCGCCTGAAAAACGTACATTATTTAAATAGAGATTTAGAATCGATAGCAAAGCCAAAAGTCAAAGTCAAGTTTATTTGTATTATTGTCGCTTTATCCTCACCTCTCAATGTTGAACGGTAACGTAAACAACAAGCACTCCTAAATTCTTATGGATATTAACTCAAAGTGGATACCGTTTATAACTGTAACTTATTACTCAAAACACCGTTAAATTCTATGGTTCCAATTCAATAGAAACTGTACTTACTGCACAAGGCTGTGACTGCCAGCAAAACTAAAACTTGTTTAAGCATTTTTAGGAATTAGATGATAGTTTCAAATTAAATGTGGGTTACAAAATATTCTGAAATGTAAACAAAAAAAATGAACAAGCAACGAGATAGTCAATCAAAATCACAAATCAAACAATATGGCCAAAAATAAATTGCACCTCTACACCACAAAAAACATATTTGCTCCCATGTAGCGAAAGGTATGATCAGAGAGATTCTTTAACAAGTATTTATACCCGGGATTGGAGTCTTACTGTCTGAATAGGTGCCCAAAAATGGAAAAGAGAGGTAGTGGATGGTTTAATGAATCATGCAAATTCTTTACGCAGATAATTATGTGGCCACATCAATCACTTGTTAAAAGGGGTTCTTCCTTTCATTCAATTTCGATTTCTTGTCACCTACTGTGCACAAATTCCACAACTCACTTTGAGGCGAACAATTCGAAGCATTGTAGCACACTATAAGGGAGTATTGAGAACGTACGGTTTGTGAATTATCAGTACATTGCAGCTAGAAAAGAATTTCGTAAAATTTCTCATTTTTCGGAAAAAATAATTACCATGCCAGTTAAATTTGCATATCGTGACTAGAATATTAACAGCTGGGTAATTTGTCAAGAATTTTGGAAACTTTGTCCCAGTATTGACGTCACACCAAGGGCGTTAAGCAGGTATACATTTATCGGAAATGGCAGTTTGCACATTAATTATGTAAATTTTTTCGAGTAATTTTGGAAATTTTTAGCATTTCCCAGAAAAAAAGATTCTTTGCCAGAAGCCGACTTTTTTTGAGCTGCTATCCGATCGTAGGTTACTGCAAGCTAACAAAATGGAAACGGGAGACAAGATTGCTATTTTTTGAAGAAAAAAAACGTTTTGGCTTTTGATATAAGAACGCGCACCACCAAAACGCGCTGTAAAGGCAGCAACGACAGTTAAGAAAAAGGCAAGTTGCACGCCACAATACACATGAATCAGCATAAACCAGAGGACACCACAAGCCAGTCATTTGCAACAACGTGTCATAGGTGCGAGCACAACTATGCACTCTATCGATTGAGGTAGCCAGGTGCACAAAAAAGGTTAGATGAAAAAGACACTTACCAAGAAAGTACACTGCACATTGCGTTAGTCAACACGCACTTTGCTGTTTAAATCGGTTCGAAAATCTAATGGCATGATTCTCGATTAGGTCCTACCGGTTCACATTCAGTACTAGCGTGACTACTGACTAATGCTGCGCTTATTGTTTTTGTAATTAGACAAGTCTTCCATATTTGCCACGATTTATGTCACTGACATTCAAATATAGACACATAAGAGACAAGTTCGTTTTTTTTGCACAATGCCCCCTTCATTCGATTAATTGACCGATTGTGATATTGAGTGTATTGCCCTAATGCAGGGGTCGCCGAACTTAATCACTTTAAGAGCCATTCGGACCAATTTCACTTAAAAAAATTGGGGGCCACAAAGCTCTTTTTGAATTGGACTGCCACTGACACAAGCGTTTGTACTCTCACGAAATTCGACTTTTTGAAATATTAGATAACTGTTTGTTAACCTGCGCGCCGCCAGTTAGCCTCTTTCAAATTTTACGTTTTATGGTATAAAGGCGGTTAATTGTAGCTACTACTTGAAGCGGGTTCGCTCATGCTATTGTACCGCAATTTTCCTTGTCGATCTTTGTGTTCGGCATATTCGCCACAGAAAGTGCGATCAAAACATTTGGTAATATCAAAAACTGAGCCTCGCCAGAGGGATCAAAGAGCCGCATGCGGCTCCGGAGCCGCGAGTTGGCGACCCCTGCCCTAGTGAAATAAGGCGACAACGTTGAACTTAAACAACCTTTACACACAAAGTAACTAACAAGTTCCTTGTCTAAGTTGTACCTTTACTTTGGACTAATATACTGATGGTAATATAGATTAGAGCAGTGGTTCCCAACCTTTCGTGGGCCTTTGCCCCCTAAAAGTAACTTATTGGCCTCCTCTTCAAGTAACCGTATAGGACATGTGGACCCCTTAAAATGTAAATGCCAATCTCGTGTTGGAATTTGGTACTAATTCCGGCTTTAAACAAGTCGAATAAAGTAAAAACCTCAATATAGACAAATAACATCTTACATAGTCGATTAAATAAGGGAATAAAGTTAAAAAGAAAATGGCTTTTAGTGGGGGTTTCTGGTGAATCTACACCCGTCGCCCCCCATAACACAGCTCATGGGACCCCCTGTTTGAGAACCACTGGATTAGAGCATTGTTTATGGTACACAAGTCACGTTCAGTAAATGAGGATATTTACCTAAAAAATACTTTGGGTCGAAGTACAAATTTGAGTGGGTTGCTGTTTGCACATTCCGTAGTATAGTAAAATGACTCTTCAATTAGTATGATTTCCTTGCAACAATGGGAACATAAGACAGTCGGTAAACAGTTCAACAAAGTTAAATTACTACATATAAACGATTTGGTGAGTTCAAAAATTTTGTGAAAAAACAGTTTCTGGGAGTTTGAAAAGAACACTGCAAACTTGTGGTTAGGTGTTGTTAACCAAAACAGCACATATAATTTGAATGTGATTAGTTTTGAAAGACATATGAACCAGCGTTACCACAGATCTACAGAACCGTCAACGAGTATATTTGTAAACAATTTAACTAAAATCAAAACTGCAAACTGCATAAAGTGACAGCCCCCACCTTGTACTGTTTTAAAGTTGTCACAAACCAATAATATTTACTGTTTTTTGTTTTGTTTTTGTTTTTTAAATATCGCACAAATCTCAAGCTACCCTAAGTCTGCATGCAGACAACATGACTGTTGATTACAAAACTAAGCAACACTCTTAGGAACCACACTTTTGAACTTAAACCTGCGACAACCTGAACTTATGTTTAAAGAATATGTCGTGTTGGAGATGTTTTAGTCATTGTTGTTAATAATCCGTGCAAGGCATTGTATACAAAGTATAAACTCCGTTTTTAACTATATGTTTTATTTATTTGTAGTAGAGATGTACCGAATATTCGGGTTGCCGAATTTATTCGGCCGAATCGATCATTTTTGCAAAGATTCGGTTTCGGCCGAATAATTTGTTGCGATTCGGCCGAAACCGAATCTTTTACGAACACAAATTTAAAGCGTTAAACTTGTCTTTTCTGCTTATTAAGGTCCACGCAATCTTCTTTCAAAAGCCCAAACATAACGAAAATTGCGTCAATGTTTATCTTTTTCAACACATTATCGTTTTTCCCACGGTAGCCAAAAAATTAGTAATTCATTGGCGGGTTGCCAATCATGCTTAAGGCAATTTTAAACCCCACAGAACTGAAATAAGGACGAAACACAACTATTTTGCACTGGCTGCCTGGTAGATAAACATTTTTTTCACGTCAAACGCGTAGCGTACGACTTCGCGTGACGTCAGAAATGATTCAGTTGATTCGGCCGAAACCGAATATTCGGCGGTTTTGCCGAATAAATTCGGCCGAAATTTAGCCGATTCGGTACATCACTAGTTTGTAGTATTCATACGCCCGATTTTAGTCAAAGCGTAACGTTGCATCTATTTGTTTTGTCTTACTTTCTAATATGCTGTTAACCTATGAAATTATCGTTGGTTTGTTACGGGTATGGAAACATACTTTTTAGCTTGTTAAAACCTTCACTGTTATCTGTAGCAAATCTTAAAAAACTGAATTGAGATAAATATATTTCGCCAATGCGGCATCTTTAGTAGGTTCTATTTGAATAAGATACCGAAGATGCTGCATAGGCGGAATATATTTATCCCAATTCAAAAGGACGGATGACTTAATGATTTAATAAATTTGAATTAATCAGCATATGGTTTATTACAGTCTTCATCCACCAAGCGATTAGCAGAGAGAACCTGTTTTAAAGTTTAAATAATCTGTATTGTTATAATTGAATATTAAATAACGAGTATTCCTCTCGAAGGTCGTTGTGGCGCAATCCACCCGATCCGTCTACTTTTAGGCGCTTTAAACTGTCGAATTCTGGATAATCCCGGGCCTTTATGCTGTCTTGTTATATTCCATATTATGGATTCTGCGCTTTAAGCGACATGGTATGCTCAAAGAGTATAGAAAACATGAGTGGAACCTCTGACGTAACAATGGATTTTTTGGGTTTTCCTTCGTCCTGCGTCACGGTTCAGTGCATAGAAGTTTGTTCCACATTTTGTTTGTAGTTTGCTATAGTTAAGTGCGCAAAACGAGCCATATGTGTTTGTAATTATCATCGCATGTTTCGAATTTAGTGCGAGAGGCAGAAAAAAATTGCCCATGGCAGTATGGTGGTACTAAATGTAGTTTCGTTTCGTTTATTCGCACTTTTTTACGGACGAGGTGGCGAAAAACCTTGATTTCACTTAGACAGCCACTGCTGATTTCAGTGCATACACGCTTGCATACAATAAAGCAAAAAGACTCAATCCATATTACGAAACTATGAAAAAAATGCTTTGTGAACATAAAGCGAATTAGGTCTTTGCTTAAGTTTTGTGTTTACATGCTTAAGGTTTTTTCGAAAAAAAGCAAAATTTCGTGGAAAAATATAACTTTCGTGCAAAATGACTTTCATAAATAATTTTCATAATCTTTCTGCAATTCTGCACCATTCTTGAACTTTCATTGCCTGCCAGGCAGTCTGATGAGCTCTAACAGGGCGAAAAAGTTCAATTACTTTAATTTTACATTAAACTTGTCTAAACTCTGTTGTATGCCACATTATGTCAAATAGGCCTATTTAATGTTACTTGCAAAAGATAAAAAATTATCTCAGTTTCTAAACAAAAAAATATTGTAAACTTACATACATATAGGCTGGACCAACAGATTTAAAGTTGCTCAAAAATGAGTGGATTGGTGAATCTCACAGCTGTCAGACACTGAAGTTTGTATTTGTTTTTTAACCATTTAATTGTTTATGTTTTTTGCTTTATTTCTTGGAAGACAGCAACAAAACCCAAAGAATGGAAACCCATTAACAGTAAACAATGTTAAGAAAGTTTTAGGCAACAACCAGCACAAAAGAAAGTGATTCAAACTTGCATTTTAAAAGCGTCCAGGCTCTTTAACAGCCTTAAAGGAGTATAACAGTACGTCAAAGTTAATTTGTACTTAAAAGATGACCAAGTTCAACAAGTGTTTGTTTGTTGTTTATTCTGAACTTGGAGTGAGTGCCAGTTTAGAGGAAAAGACAGCCATATTGAGAAGTTGCATGCCAGGGATATCACCATGAGGCACTTAGTCCATGAAGCACAGTTTTCGGTAACAGCCTTACACTTACACTACCAACATGAGTCAGCCACTGAGTGAAAGCTTGATATTCTGTGTGGAAATGAGTGCAAACTGGTAAAAAGTTCAGTGTTCTGTTTTACATGAAACATTTTAAACATGCCTTGCTTATGTTGTATGTATCATACAGTTCATGGCTTTTAATTTCATTTGTGTGACAGGCTTCACACAATGTTCCAACTGTTCATATTTAGATCTGATTTGACAACAACAGAAGACAGAAGTATCTGTAATATAATAAAAAATAACACAGTATTACCATAGTATAAATTTGATACAAGATGCTGAATAAAAAAACAACCAGTTATCATGCACTCTTGTCATATTTTTTTGTTTTCATAATCAAAACTGTTTGTTAATGGAATGTTTATAAGTCTCAAAAATATAACCCCTCATATTCTTACATGCCTGACAAACTATATTTGTTGGTTATAAAAAAAAAAAAAAACAGGTTCTACAGTGGCAAAGTGCATGGCTTTGTCCGTACTGAACATGTGGTAAATCCATCTTTCTGTTAAATATCTTGTGAAACAAGCCACATTAAAGGATGTTAAAAAATGTACAAATTGCATTACAAGGTAACTTCATTTTCTCTAATTTGAAACTACCACATGTGAATTTTGCCACATTCTTGTCACTTTATATGCGTAATAAACCACTCTATATAAATGTCTCAACCAGGGACGGCTCGTGCGAGGGGGCTGCGGAGCTGCAGCACCCCCAGTATTTTTACTTGACATTCCTATTCCAAGTTGTTATACAAAACAATCTTTACATATAGTTTTTATGTTTGATCAGTGTATACTAAGAATAACTTTTATGGCATTAATCGGCATTTTATTAAAATAAAATTACTAAAAAAATTTTATTATTTAAAATAAAATGTTTTTAAAATAATAAGTTATCTATGGCGGAGCTGCAGCTCCAGTTTGGTGACGTTTCATGACGTTTTCAGTTGTGCGCATGCGCACTTGGAAAAGCTACATGCCGGGCGAAATAGGCGAGAGGGGGCTGTGGCTCGCGCAGCCCCTCCCGTGACGTAGCGCTAGTTGTGTTGTCTGCTTCGCGTCAGTGCAACAGGGGTTGTGACTTTTTCGTGACACTTGTCACTGTTAGTGACAGGCGTCAATGACAGGGCTGGGGTGTCACTAAATCAGTGACAGGGCGCCATTAAATCAGTGACAGGGCAAAATCAGTGACAGGGCAAAATCGGTGACAGGGCGTTCTTGCGTTCTTGCGATAGTATGAACACAAGCGAATTTATTAGGTCTTTGCTTGTAAGGGTTTTCTTTAAAAATTGCAAGCAGCAAAGGTTTTAAATCTAAATTTCGTGCAAAAATGTACCTCATGACTTTTTGGTAAAATCTTTAAATTCTGCAAGCAGCAAAGGTAAGTGTGTTTTTGAACTTTCATTGCCTGCCAGGCAGTCTGATGAGCTCTAACAGGGCGAAAAAGTTCAATCAATTTGTTTTAAGTAGTTTTTTTTTATTATGTAAACATGTCTAACCTCTGTTTTGTGCCACATTGTCATATCTGAATATTTAACAATATGTAATGTTATGTGCAAAAAGAGGAGATTATCTGAGTTTCCAAACAAAAAAACGTTTTGTACACATGAAGACCAACACGTTTAAAGCTGCTCAAAAAATAGTGCATCTAGAATTTCCTAGCTTCAGGACAATGTTACGAGTGGTAATGTCTTTTTACCCATTTAAACTGATTCTGCCATATTTACACAAAAAATTGTTGATGTTTTTTGTTTTATTTTTTTTTTGCAGACAGCCACAAACATTTAACGATTGGAAACCCAAGATTTAAAGATAACCAAGATTAACACAAGTATTTGGTTGTTGTTATTGGTGTTTGTGGTGTTGTATTTAATTGCACCTTTGAATTGTGTGCACATATTTGTAATTGTCAATGTCTACTTGGAGATTTAACTTTATACATTATATAACCAGAGATTTTAAAAAATACTGTGTTTCGACAAAATAAAGAAAAAAACAACTGCAAATGAATCACCATGTTTCGAGTTTGTTAAAAGGGGTTAAATGGCTAAAAAAACAAAATTAAGTTTAATATGGTTCATTATTTTAAAGTTATTTTGTGGCCAACTTAGCCAATTATATTCGCTCTGTGCGATAAATTTCTAAGTGTGTTTAAATTGGTATGGATGTTTTATGTGTTTGTTAGGTTAGGAATTCCATAGGTTCTGTAATTTAAATAGCTTGTTACCTGGTAAACAATCAAATTCATTGAGTTCGCAAATTTCATTTGGAAACATGGGCAGGAAGAGTCCAGAAGCTTTGATGAAAGCTGACCAGAAGCAGAAACGCTCTACTGATCTTTCACATGTATGTGTTCGAGCAATCAATAATTGTAGTTCTGTAGTGAATAATGTATTATTGATTCAATAATTCTTGTGTATAACAGTATTTTACTTTAAAATCTCTTATTTGTTGAAATATTTTCAAGTCCGAGTCAGAAAATGCTCTTTTTGTTCATTCTACAAAAACGTTTTTATTACACACAGTGATTTGTTACCAAATGTGTTATTTCAGGATGGTGTATCAGCAAGCAAGTCAATATCTTACAAGATGCACGTGTTTTAGACTCTCCACAGAGTATGAGGTGTGTTGAAGGTTTAAATGGTTCAGTAAGTTTAAAGTCCATTTTTCAATGGTTTTACTAGCTCTGCTGTAAAATATTGTCATGTGATGAGTTTTATCAAAATCCTAAATTTAACTATAAGCATGCACTAATGGGTTGTGCAAATTTTGTTTTAGTTAAGCATTTGCAATTGCAAGCACATACTGCGCATGACTATTGGTGAACGTCATTCAGTTGTCAACCCACAAAGATGGCTCTGCAACACTTGCCTTACAACTGAGTCTGTTTGGACATGTCTAAGCTACCCTAATGTTGCTTGTGGAAGGTAGGAACCATGGTCAAAACACAAAACAAAATGTTCTACAGTCTATAAAAATGAATAAATAATGTGTGGACTGTTTTGGATGACCATTTGAGTATTTATAAAATGGTATATAACCTACAGATATATCCATGAACATGCATTAAACCAGTGGTTCTTAACCTTTTTGGTGTGGTTTCCCATTAAAGTAAATCACCAAGTTCGAATTTCCCCCTCTGTTATTTTTATAATAATGTTTTGTGCCCAACATTAACAAAAAATTATTCTTTAATCAAAAAAATTTTGTGAAGTGATTTTGTCGGGACCTTAAAGGTATACTGCAATCTTATTTATATGTCATGTGCTTGCAATAGTCATTTATCGCATCACAATCAACAGACCAAATGCATTTATTCGCGAACAATAACAAAGTCATTGATACTTTTAGTAATGTCTGTGACGTAACAAACGATTGTTGGATTTTTATGCGCCTTGCAAAACTAGGTGAAGTTAATCTTACATGTTGTTGCGGAAAATATTGTATTAAATTAACTTTCAACGGTTAATTTAATAAAAAAAGCCCAAGTTTGGTGACTTCTAACTCACATAATTTCCCTCTAAAAACATTAAATTTCCCACCGGTTAAGAACCACTGCATTAAACCATTATTTGGAATCTGGTCATCCATTAGTGATAGATGTCAATGAACTCTATGTATATTGCTATGCTTGTGAAGAATATGTTCTCAATGACAACAAATCGGGGGACATCAAGGTGCTACGTGAAACTTTACAGGTAGGCAAATTTGCGTTATTATCTTTTTTAAATTGTAGTTGTGTCAGTCCAAACAATTCTGTGGCATGGTTTCTTGGTCGGAAATTGCCTGGAAAATAATTTATGTTGTATCATGTGACAAAAAGTATTAGCTCATAAATTCTGTTTGTAAAATTTCAATAATATTAAGTTAAACAATTTAGGCTGCTTTTGTGCAGTAGGTAAAATTTGAACAGTTTATGTATTGTGTGCCATAGTAAATATTAAAACTTCAATCAGAAATTCTTAACATTTCTCCAGGCAATTAGATACCAAAACTTTACTGGCACAACTCGTAGTGGACACACACTGAGGACAGCCACAATAAGTGCAGATGAAGATGTTCAAATGAGGAGAAGATTACAGCAGCAACAACTTGATAGAGATGATAGACTTTTCACTGCCATTTGGCATTCAAGGTACTTTTTCACACAGGAAAAGTGCACAAAATTGTGTTACTCCAAAAATTCGATGCCCAAATTTGCCAATTTTCATAAGATTACATAATTTTAATTTTTTTGTCTTTACTATGTAGGTTTGTTCGACAAAGAAAAACCTTCAGAAACTGGCGGAACTATGTTCGTAACAAGGACCAACACTGTCAGAGTGATGACGAACAACCATGTGCTACAGTCACACTACAGTGAAACACAGAACTACAAGAAGACTTCATTGGAAAACTCGATGACCACCTTGAAACCTTGTCAGAATTAAAGATCTGCAACAAGTTAATGCTGATTTTCCATTAAACACAGAAAGGAAGGGGATTGATACAAGGTTAATAAGGGAAATTACACTTGATCCTGTTTAAGGTGTTTTACCAGCATTATCTGTTGTGTGGCAGTGCAAGGTCTGATTATGTGGAAAAAATCGATACTGGTGTCTTATTTCAGTAAAACACCATCTCCAGACTGTTCTGTATTTACTCTATTCAAATTGAATACCACATTTCGTTTTTTTAGGTGCTCGGTCATTTGCAAAAGTTCCGCCGATGTTTACTTGCCGTTCGTGACATCGAAATGGATGAAACCACTGGGTGCTACGAAGATCCACAAGTTTCGCCATCAAGCAAGTTATGAGTCGCTGGAAGAAGGTCCACCATAGAAATAAGAGCCATGGCATTTTAGCAGGCTAGTCTTTTGCCAGAAACAATCTATTCGAGCAACTGCTTGTATACAGAAAATACTTACATCTCATGACAACTCAGGTTTACTTGTAGTAGGGATTTGACTTGAGGACTCAAGTCTAAATCAATGACATTTCTTAGAAATAAGGAAAATAAACTTTTTAAAGACCTTGCCTTTCAAAATAAGGTCAAGTCTTCGAAATAAGAATAGGATGGCGACCCTGAGTATAAGATATACAATATAATTAAGGCAAGTTTAAATCGTTTTATGTAAACAAGGCACTAAACTTTACCAGTTTTAGTTCAATTCCACACAGACTATTAAGATTTTACTTATAGCCTCACTCGTGTTGGTAGTGTACCTCACACTGTGCTTCATGGACAAAGCGCCTCATGGCGATATCCCTGACATATAACTTCTCAATATGGCTGTAGACTAGCCTGCTAAAATGCCATGGCTCTTATAAATGCAAAGCTTTGTTTCATTTGGTATGAAAATGTATTGGTAAGACCATTAAATATTTTCTAGTCTTGGCAATGTCCTGTTTGCTTATAAATTGTGATGTTATGGATGTGTGTATTGGTTTATTCTATTTGTTGTTTTCTTAACTGAAGTCTGTCCACGCCAGATGGTACATATGGTCATGTAAATGTGCCATAACAGCTCCAGTATTTAACCCACTGGCAGCCCAAGTTATAAACCTTTCTTATAATCCGACACACTCCGGGCTGGTTGCTTTGGCAGTTTTGACAGCCTGAAACAATGGGTGGTACTAAATACTGCATGTTACCGTATGTTATTCTGCTTAAAATACTGCATGGTATGTGAAATGCGAGAATACAAGCCCCAACAAGGGAAAATTAGACCAGATTATAGTATTGTTTTAATTACAAACCTTCACCCAACCAGAATAGCTCTAACCAAAAGTTCGCAAAACTATATTTTCGTAAAAGCATATTCAAGTCCTTTACAACTTCCTGCCATGTTATAACATGTGGTATACCATGCGGTCACATGCAGTATTTAGTACCACCGGAAACAATCGCCTATCAGCGTTAAAATTTAAAAGTGTTGATTGGGTGATTGTGGTTTGATTTTTTATTATTTTGCACGTAGCATCCCCCCTAAGATGGGTATTTTTTTTTGAATTTTAAGTGTCAATTGCATTGTTACAGGAGAGTATTAATCTATATGCTGAAAGCTAGAGAATATCGTGTGCTTGCTTAGCTTTTTAAGTTCTTTATCACACCTTGTCTTCACTTTAAGCATTCATAAATTCGTTGTTTTTTGTTCAGTAATAAAAGCTGTCTGAAATAGTTTGTCATGCTTTACAATTACTA